>NC_045777.1:87310693-87525693 GCF_008692025.1 Phocoena sinus | reverse complement strand
CACAGGGACGCACCCTGGGTGCCTGGCTCTCACTTAGGACTGAGGGGACCGGAAGGAAGGGGGCGCCCGAGGGGTGGCCCTGACGGGGCCCAGTGGTTCCCAGACGCGCTCAGTCAGGAGCTGGGACGCTCTGGCCGGGGGCGGCCGGCGCACAGCCTGCCTTCGTCCTGTCCCCCCTGCGCCGGGGGCACTCCCCCCGGGTGGTCCAGACGGAGCTCCCGGGCAGGGAACCGCCAGGGCCTGCAGAGTCGCGACGTGAGTAAGGAGAGGGGAGCCTTGGGGCAAGAAGCCCCGCGCCGGGGAGGATGGGGCGCAGGGACCCCTCGGGCCCTCCTCTCTCGGTCCTCTCTTCCTGCCCTCGCCGCAGGTCTTGACTTTCCCGAGATCTCCCGGCGCCTGGTGCCCCTCACCAGCCTCTGGCTCCCTTCTCTCCGGCCGCCGAGCACTCTGCGCTCCCCTCCTCGGCTTTCCTGAGCCGGGATCGTCCTCCCCAGAAAGGGAGCGGGCCACTGCCGCGTGTGGGTGTTGCAGTAATGAAAAATCAGAGCAGTTAAATCGTAAAATTTGGATTAAGAAGCTTGAATTTAATACACACGCACCACATTTATTAAAGCATTAGAATAATTGAAATTTGCTGCTGCAGCCGTCCAATCTGTTTAAATAATTCTATGGGTGTCTTGTTGTGATAAAAGATTATCTAGAATTCTATTAAAGGCGCAGGAGCCTGCATTGTAAATCCTATTTGGGGACTTTCAATAACTATCGATAATCTCATCTGCACAGAACCCCCCCCCCCCCCCTCCGCGTTATCGGAAACTTTGCAGCGTTTCCCAAGCAGCACCGGGAAGGCCAGACCGGCAGTGGACCCGGCACCTGCCGCTCGGCCCGGGGTTAGGGCGCACCTGGGGTGCGGGAGCGCCGGCGCCTGGGGGTCCAGCCCTCCGGCTCTGGCCGTGGCGCGGGGCAGGGCCCCCACGGGCCGCGCCTGGCGGGCCGGCCGGGAGGCCTTTGTTCGCCGCCCGAAGCCCCCGGGCTCCAAACCACGCGCCGGGCTGCGGGGGAGCGAGCGTGGGCGCCGCCGCTAATTGCTGCTGATTTTGTTTCATTAACTTTATTTACTCTTGAACCCCTTAATTGTTTCCCATTTATTTTTAGTAATTTTATAATGCACTAATAATCCCCCTCGGTCTGCGGACGCCTCCGCCCCCGCCTCCTCCCCTCCCTCCCCGGCTCGCTCCTCCTCCCTCCGCGCGGCCTCCCGGCTCCGCGGCCGCGAGGCCGCAGGCGTGGCCGGGCGCACCGGAGCCAGGGTGAACGGGAGCCTGGCGAAGCCGTGTCCTCCCGTGGGTCCTACTCCCGGAATTCTGCGGAGAGGGTAGCCGGCCAGGACAAGGGCTGGACTCTGCGTCCGAGCCAGAATGGTTCTGAATTGAGCTGCTTCTCCGATAGGAGGGAGCGCAGAGGCCCAGAGAGGGGAAGGGACTTGCCTAAGGTCACACAGCGTTCGCTGTCTGCTCTGGGCCGGGCCGGGGTGGGGTGGACCCGACCAGGCCCTCGCGGCTTGCGCTCCTCCCGGCTCCTCTAGCGGCCTGAGCGGGTTTGCAGAGCGCCCGAGCTCAGGGCTGGGCCGGGCAAGGACTCGACTCACCACCGCTCAGCCCCTTCCCTGGGGAGCCGGTGTCCCCGAGGCCCCCCGCCCCCCGCCCCCAGGAACCAGCCCCGTGCCTTGCCGGTTATTAGACAGCTCGAGGGACTGTCTGCAGGCCGCCTCTTTCCTGCTAATTATCACCTTATGAAAAGTGTTTCATTAAGAAACTCTGCTTTTGATTAATTATCGACAGAATGCTGACCAGAAAGAAATGAAATTAATCTCTGACCCCGTCTGGGTAACACTGGAAATTCATCACATATCCTTTTAATATTGAAACACAGCGCAGAATTTTAATAGAAAATATTGTTTTTCCAAACCTCCAGTCTTTATTAATGCCCCTGGGCAGGGAATGATATTGCTGGCAATATAGCAGTTTTTGTTCATTTTAAATTTATTAAACATAATGCACTTCATTTTCAAACATTTTACTGTTTCTTTTTAATTTCACTCAGTGTAAGTACAGAATAAAACCTTTTTAAACATTTAAGATATTGAAAACCCATATACGGACATATAATGGGAACGCTTCGGCCATCAAATAAATTTAAGTAGAAGCAATTGTAATTTTAACCTCCCAAGTATTGTCCCTTTCAGACATTAAGGCAGCATCAGCCACCATCATGTGAAAGTGTGAGAAGAGGCTGTGAGGCCCCCTGGCCCCCGGAAGACCTGCCTGAGGGACGGCCCAGCCAAGCAGGGCCCCGCAGCACCTCCAGGCCTCTCGAGCTGCAGGGCGGGCACCAGCCCCCCCCCCCCCCATTTCATCGTCCAAGCAAAATCACTCTTGGAGGTCAGAGTGCTCCTCACGAGGCAGCCCACCTACCTCCTCTGGCCACTCCACCAAGGACCCCAGCCCCCTCCCCAACTGCACACGGGGCTTTCCCGAACGGGAGGCGGTTCCTTCCTTCTCAAGTCCCTCTCCCCTCACCCGCTGCAGCCAAAGTGCTTTCAGGTCTGCCCTGCTGAGGTGGGCACCCAGCAAGTTCCCAAGCCTTGGGGAGGGGCTCCCCTGAGATCACACCCAGCCCCCTCCTTCCGGGCCAGAGGAGCTGGGCTGAGGCTCCAACCCTCCATGCCAAACCACCCGCCTGCCCCCCCCATAACTCCCGCCTGCCCACATCCCCTTTCCCGAGGAATCCAAGCCCCGAGTTTAATGAGTCGTGAAGTGTGAGAACTTCCTGAGAGCGCAGCACCCCTGATGCCAATTCCAGATGTGTGTGCGGGCGGGCGGGCGGGCGGGAGGGGCTGGGCCTCTGGCCTCGAGGACGAGCCACCCTGGTCTGTCCAAAGTGTCCAGGTTCCAGCCATCCGGGCCCTGAATTGGAAACAGGCAGGCTCTCCACTGAGAAATTACTCTTTTTATTTCTTGTAGCGCTCCTGGTGCCCTATTTCACGGCACCGATGAACGGAATATTACTTTTAAAACACTATGAAATACCAGGTCCTGTCCTCCGTGCTGTTTCGGGGGAATTCAGTTTTCACTGACTGGTGAGAAGCCCCAGCGTTTCTTTAGGAGGCTGATGGGTGCCGCGTGGTAGGAAAAGGATAATTCTCAGGGACCATCTTGGCGTCCTGGAGCCCACTGGTGTCCAGGTCACTCAGTGGTGTCCCTTTACCACCCCCGCAGGAAAGGTGTCTCGGATGGGGCCGTCCCGTGCACAGCACGTCGTCCCAGGCTGCTTCTGCACATTCGTTAGTATTCTTTATCACCCAGCAGCTCGAAGCCTGGCCTAGGGAGTGACTGTTTACAAGGGTGTCTCTTACCTGTAATCTGCCCACCTGCAGGATGCCGCCCCCACCCCGTGAGTCCCCCCAACCCCACACAGTCCTGTTTGGTGCGCTGATCTCCTGGAGAATTACTCCGACCTGCTGGAAACAAAGTTTGCCTCTCCCTTTCCTCTCCTCTCCTCCTGGTGAGTGTACCTTCGGCCAGGCCTCCCAGCAGACAAATTTGTTTTCTGGGGCTCGGTGCTCGTGGTCATGGCTGGGGAAGGCTCTGGAAGAGGGCTTCTTC
This sequence comes from Phocoena sinus, assembly GCF_008692025.1. Lineage (NCBI taxonomy): Eukaryota > Metazoa > Chordata > Mammalia > Artiodactyla > Phocoenidae > Phocoena > Phocoena sinus. Next base: position 87,522,028 of record NC_045777.1, on the reverse strand, counting down.
TGGACAGTTTTCGGCCCTCAGTTTGAGCTGAGACCACTGCCCCCTCTGGCTTCTAACCAGTGCGGTAGACAAGAACAGGCAGCTGGGAACAAGAAGAGGGCCCTGGCCCTGAGTTCTGAGCTGCCCACCTGCCCCGGCCGTACACAACCGCCCAAGCTGCCATCCGCAGGTGCTGGGAGCCGCCAGCAGTGGCGAGGGTCGGGGGGAACCCAAATGAGCCCCAGGGAGGTCTGTACGGGCCACACTAGTCTGGGGATACTTAGGGGGTATGTGGGGTGGGGAGAGGTGAGGCCTTCCCCACATCCATGAACAAGAAAGAAGCTGGGCTCTAGGAACCTGGAAATCACATCAGATTCCCCGCTGCTCCCCCCTTACAGTCTTCTGTCTCCCCAGGCTGTTGCCCAGGGCCGCTCTTGGAAGAGGGGAAGGGAGGTGCTGGTGTGCCTGCAAAGGCCCAGCTTAGCTTTCTGACTGCCACACCCAGGGGCTGGCCTCCGCCTCACCCAGGCAGAGTCCAGGAAAGAACTGCTAGTGAGAGGGTGGTTTTTTTTTCTTTTTTACCTGATCCACTTAAACTAAAAACAAACAAGTAAAACAAAACAGGGGCTCTGGTGGGAGGTGCCCAGGCTCCACCCCACGCCCAGCTGGCCCTGGGGACCTGCTTGGCCTCCTGCAGGCGTTGAACTGCGGTAGAGGGTCTCCACGCAGGACCCACACCTCGGATTTTGATTTTCGTGGATTTGGGATCCAAGGCCTCCTGGCTTCTGAACCAGGAAACCCTCTCACCAGGATCTCCACCTGGACCCACACCATGCAAAACCCTCTCTCTGTGGAGTTTCCTGTAAACAACTGCTCACTAGAGTTAAGACTCCCCCCCCCCCAAAAAGATAAAGCGATTTAAAGATAATTAATTGCATTAAACTATTGACTAACTACCTTGCTCAATAGTAATTCATTTAGAGAATATTAAAATCGGAGGAACAATAATAAAATTGATGCCAATTCCCACAGGGAGGGAGATGGCCAGCAAATTGGATACTTTTCTTAATCTGGCGTAAATAATAACATGTCTGCTCCCCTTCTCTCTCAGGCCAATTCCCCTATCATTTATTTCAGACTCTGAAGCTGGGCTTCATAATTGATATCAGTTACTCAGTGAGTGCTTTGCCATTTGGTCTTGTTATCCATGATAATTGCAAAGTTCAGCCTCTTTCCGCGGAGTTGAGATTCCGGCTCCATGGTTGAGGCCTGCCTGTCTTCTCCAGCACAGCGCCCGCAGCTGGGCTGGAAGGTGGGGGGCTCTGGCTGCCCCCGGGATGGCGTTTTCTTCTTCGTGACAGTTTGGCACAGGTCTCCTGCCCGTCCTGGGACGTCGGTTCGGGCACCTGACGGCAGTGTCTGGACAGTGCCTGGGCCTTCCTCTGACCACCCAGAGCCGGGCTGCCATCCGCTATCCGAGAAGACTCATTCAGCATTAAACCCAGGGTTTAGAGTCACAGTGACAATCCGTTTTTGTTTGAAAATTGGTGGGTGGAAGTGATGAACCCCAGACAACACCTGGGGAAAAAATTCTGTGGAGCCAGGAGGAAAATTTGGGAGATGGAGGGAAGGGGGTGCTGAGGAGGGATGATTGACTGAGGGGGGCCTGGTGGGGGGAGGGGGGACATATCGGCTCTCAACCCACCTCTTAAACCTCCAGGCCTGGGCGCTGGAGGGACACAGACCCCGGCCGGAGCCCTGACAGCCGCTCTGGTCCCTGAGATGACTATTTCGTTATTTATTCACTTATTTATTCATTTATAAGGTGTTTACTTAGCTCCGTGCAGCTGTAACATCTCATTTACAGCGTGGCCTCCGGGCATAGAAACAATTGGCAACAAAAGAGTAACTCCGGAGAATTAGAGGAAACACACACACACAACAACAACACGAGATGGGGGTGGGGTGGAGAGTGAAAGCGAGGAGCCGGGCAGACCGCTGGACAGACGGGTGGACACGGGGGAGACCCCCGAGAGACTCCCGGGCAAGGGGGGCAGCCGGTGCCGTGCTGAGGGTGGGGCTTGCAGGGGGGGCGTCGTTGGGGGCCCACCCGGGACTGTGTGCGCCCCGGGGTCGTGCACTCGTGCGGCGTTGGCCGGCCGGCCGAGCCTGGGGGCGTCTTTGGAGAGGATGGGAGGGACCTGGAGGCGGCGGTGGCCAAGTGGGATCCGACCGCCAGCTGTCCCCGGCCTCCGACACGGCGGTCGCAGAGGGCACTCAGCCCTGCTTCACTGTCCCTGGCGGGGCTCCGGCCCGACCTCTCCCAGCCGGTTCCCAGGAGGCCCTTCGCGTCCCGCGTGCCGGCGTGGAGGTCGATGTGGCGCAGACCTCGGACTCGGCGGCCTCCCCGCTGCGCCAACGACCCGGCCTGAGCCCCTCGCGGGTCGTCGCGGCCGCGGGCGGCAGGGAAACTGAGGCCCGCAGCGCGGAGATGCGCGCCAGGCTGCGAGCGCCGAGACCGTGATGGGCAGAGCGGCTGGGAAGGGGCGCAGGGGGAGCGCACGGCGCCGGCAGGGCGCGAGGGGCAGCGAGCGGCGATGGGGCAGATGTGCGGGGCCCTCGGTCCGGGACAGCGTGCACCGCGCTGCCCGGGCGTCTCCACGGTGGGGGTCAGTCCGGTCGCCGCACAGAAGGGGCTGCAGCGGGGTCCCCGCCCCCGCGCAGCCGTCAGGGCGCGGACAGGAGGCAGCTGTGACTGTTTAACTGGGAGCAGGTTGCCTGGCAACCCGAGGCGGCTCATTACCGCGGCCACAGTGATTAACCAAAAAAGAAAAAAAAAATTGAGACAGAGAGGGAGACAGAAAAAAGAAAAAAAAGGGGGGTGAGAAAAAAGTCAGGAAGGAAAAATAAGGGGAAAGGAGGACTGTGAAAGTAAAATGGATTATTTAATTAGCTAATTGATAATCAACTTCTTTTTAATTATTCACTTAATTTAAAAAAAGTGTAACTACAACACTGCCCTCACCGAGCCGCTGACGCACTGGCAGGGTTTTCAAAGCCGCCTCCCCCTCACCCCCCTCCAGCGCCAGGCAACTTCCTCTCCCTCTGGCGGCATCCCCAGGAGGGGGCGACTGAGAAATATTCTCCCACTGCCAGGACGAAAGCACCGACCGAGGTCCCGGAACTTTCCAGAAGAGCCCTGGGTGCTCTTCCTTCGGCGCCTTCCCTTTGCCTCCTCTGCAGCCTTGGCTCCCCACGTTCAGGCCCTGGGTTAGGCGCTGAGGGGTGCCGGACGGCTGTCCCTGCCTCTGTCCACCTGGTGCTCTAGGGCGACAGGCAGGCAGGAACGCTGCGGACGGACACGCCCTAAGGAGTGGACGGCTCCTGGGATGATGACAGCAGGGGACGTCTGCTGGGGACTCTGTTCATCACCTTGGCCTCGCTGGCTGTGGGCAGGTGTCCCCGCTGCCGTCTTCATTTTAAGGAGAGGAAAGGGAGGCCGACTTCACAGGGCAATTCGAGGCGCAGCCGAGAGTGCGGGGGTGGGGAAGCGGGCGCAGGCGGCCGGGAGGGGGCGTGGCCTGAGACAAGTGGCTGCCGCCTCCCGGGCTGGGAGGCCAAACAAGGGAGGTCTTGATCTGACTTGAATCTCAGAGACTGGCCGAAGGCTAGGAAGGATGTTGTAGGGTCCCCGCCGCTCTTCAGCACGTGCTTCCACCCCCCCAACTCCCACGACTGCTGGGACCCGCAGCCCAGGCCCTCCCGCAGCATGGCCCCCGGCCGGAGGGAGCTGCCCCAAAGACATGCTCCTTTCCTGGGGGCCCCACACCAAGGACAGCTTCACCGCCGGTACAAAGGCTGCCCGGGCCTGCGCTGGGACACTCTGAAGGAGGACAGCTGAGGCCTCTCCCTCACCCAACCCGCCTCCCCCTGCCTCCCCACCAAGCCTCCAAACGCGGGCTCCGATTTTGCTTACCTGGTCCCAGGGCAGCCGCCCAGGTGGAGGTGTGAGAGGGGCCGAGCAGACAGGACCTGCTGATGAGCTGGGCTGCGCAGGGCAGGCATCGAGGAGGATGGGCTGCTGGGTCTCCGGAGCCGGGGCACCGCGGGGCAGGCGCTTCCCAGATCCTGACCTCGTCTCCCGGTCCTTTCTTCCTGGGGCCCTTCTTCTCTCAGATTCTACTCTCTCCCTCTCCCTTCCTTCCCGCCTCCCTCTCAGGCCCTGAGCCTCGGTCCAGCCCCTCTGGGATTCCTTCTCACTCCGGAAAAGCCCGAAGCAGCCGCTTCACGGGGGGCGGGAAGGGGGGGCCAAAGGGAAGGCAGCCCCCGCCCCAGAGGACTCTGTCTTGACCTTGCCCTTTGCTCTCTGGGGGCTGGTGATAGTAGAAGGGCTGCTGCTGGGCTTGGGACACACCAGCTGGGAGCCCTGGTCCCACGGCCACTGAGACACGCGGACCCGGGCAGGATCGAGGCCCGGCCTGAGGCAGGAGGGTGCACCTGGTTAGCCTCCCCCCTCCGCTTCTTCCCACCTCCACTGCCCCAGGGAGAGTAGAGGGACCAAAGGAAGCCTTGGAAGAGCGTGACCAAACCTAAGGGGTCCTTATGGGTCCTTGCGGGTTCACTGGAGCAACTGGGCTTACAGGGAGCGATGCTTTAACTAGAACCTGGGGGGAGGGAATGAGGGAGAGCACGGCAGTAATATTGGGGTCTGCTTCTAGCCTCGGGCGAGAAGGCCTGGATTGGAATGCGCTGCCCTTAACTCCACCCTCCTCTCTTGAGACAGGCAGGGCGAGTCCCAGGAGGGGCGTGACCGGGGGGCGGGTCCCTGGAGGGGCGTGTCCCCGGAGCCTCTGGGGCAGGGGGAGGGGCTTGGCTGGTTCACAGACACCCAAACCCCTTCATCTCTGTTGTGCGTCCGCGGTTCTGAGAGTCAGTTCCAGCTATCAAAGCTGTCCTGTCTGCGAGGGCATCTTAGTCAGCTTTGCAGAGGATAACTCATCATGGACTTAGAGTTTCAGGGGTGGAAATTCCTCCTTCTCCAGTCGATTCCATTCTATCCACCCATGCTTTTGTGCCCACAGGCACACTCCACAACCATCTTCAGACTCCAGGAGACACTGAGAACTGGTCAGAGAGGAGTGTTAAAATGTACCCGGGGGACTTCCCTAGTGGTCCAGTGGCTCAGACTCTGTGCTCCCAGGGCAGGGGGCCCGGGTTCGATCCCTGGTCACATGCTGCAACTAAAGATCCCGCACGCCCCAACGAATACCCAGCGCAGCCAAATAAATAAATAAATAGATAAATATTTTTTAAAATGTACCCAGGATTTAGTTAGGAATGCTAAGACATTGGGACACAGAAAGGACTGTCATGAGAGAAGTTTATACATGGATCCCTACAAACAGGAGGCTGGCACACCATGCAGGGCCAGGTGGGGAAGCACCAGGGAGGGGTGGTAGGTGGCGGGGTTGGGGGGGGGAGGAGAGCATGACCCAGAGCCTTTATTGGGGTTTCCAGGGAAGGAATGGGTGACACAGGGTAGACAAGTTTGAGCAAGCTTAGGACTGGCTAGTTTGAATACTATGGGCCACGGGGCTGCCCTAGCTGTCTGTACCGGCCTGGGTGATGGGGGTAGAGGAATCCTGCGAGCTGGAGGGGAGGTGGTGGAGTGCAGGCTCTGGATGGCCGGGCTTGCCTTTGAAAGGCAAGGCCCTGCGGTGAGTCGTTTTCTGGCTCTGGGATGGGCAGTGTTTCCCAGTCAGGCCCCAGATGCTAGAGCGTCATGAACACAGGAAATAAGAAAACACCTTCTGTGTACACGGCCCCGCCCTCCTGGAACTCTGGTGCGGGAGGGAGGCCAATGGTTCAAACCTCTTTGCCACCCACTGGGCCAAACGCAGGGAAGGATGAGGGCCAGGCAGGAGCCCAGGACTGGACAGCCCAGCTGGGGACACAATGTGTGAGGTGGACCTGAGCTCCAGCCGGGCTGCTCAGAGCCATGACCTTGACACCCGGGCAAAGGGTGCATGGCTGAGCACTTCTCAGAGCCTGTCCTCAGCTGTCCCAGAAGCGGGTCCCTGCCCAGTGCCCTTTCTGCTCCCTGCGTGAGATCCTAGGGTGTCCTCACGGTGGCTCAGGGGGCTGGTGAGGGCAGCCACCCAGGGTCGCTTTGCCCAGCGGGCAGCGGCAGCTCAGAGGTTAGCGGAACTCAGATGGGGCTCAGTGCTTTCTGGGCAGTAGCCTGGCCTGGTGAGGGCAGATTAACCTCTCGGATTCCTCCTGAGGTGGTGAGGATTTAGGGTGAAAACATATGTTATGGGCTGAATTGTCCCCTCAAAATTCACATGTTGAAGCCCTAACCCCCAGCACCTCAGAAAGTGACTGAATTTGGAGGTGGGGTCTTTAAAGAGGTGACTAAGGTAAAATGGGGTCACTAGGGTGGGCCCTACCCCGATAGGATGGACATCCTTGTAAGAAGAGGAGATTAGGACGCAGACACGCACAGAGGGACGACCCCAGGAGGACACGGGGAAGACGGCCGTCTGCACACCCAGGAGCGAGGCCTCAGGAGGAACCAGCCCTGACAATTCTTTGATCTCGGGCTTCTGGCCTCTAGAACTGAGATACAATACATTTCTGCTGTTTAAGCCCCACCCAGCCTGGGATATTTGTCACAGCAGCCCTAGCAGACTAATACACCTTATAGTACGGGGAGGGCACAGGCCTGACGTAAAGGAAGTGCCCACTCTTGGCAGCTGTGATGGTGAGTCTCACTGGGCCCTGGGTGACTTTGGGGCAGGGATTCTGACATCCCCCCGCCTCAGCATCCTCACTGGGGAAGTTGCTCCCTCAGGGCCTCTCCAAGGTCTGGGGGCAGATCTGTCCCCCCAGGATACTAATGCCAGGGCGACCCTTAGCCTGCCCTGGGACTGAGCAGCCCAGTACAGAGGAGGGGCCTCCCTTCCCATGTTTCCTGGGGAGGAGCCCAGGGGCTCTGGGCTGGGCTGTCAGGAAGCCTGAAGACATCTCCATCCAGGAAATGCTCCAGCTGCTTGGGGCAGGAGGAGAGCCTTGGCGTGGCCTTGGCCGTGGTTTCTGCAGAGGGAGGCTGGCATGTGAGACAGACGGAGGGCCGCTCCCAGCTTTTAGCTGCAGATTTATGTAAATATGGATTATGGAATTTGGCCCCAATTCTGATTCCCGTTCCTTCATCCGTGCCCTGGAGCATACCGGGCGTTGGTGCCCGTTGGCGGGTGGATTTCTGCGCCTGTCAATGAGCAGCATTTAATTCTCGGGCAAATGTCTACTTATCTCACTGTGCGGTGGGCTTAGGCGCTGGCAGCGGCTGCCCGGCTTAGCCTGGAGGGGGTGGAGCGGAAGGGGTGTAGCCAGGGCGCAGAGGGGAGCACCCTGCGGTTCCTAGGGCTTCATGGGAACAGGCCCACACAGCCCCTGGGGCAGCCAGGTCGGCCTTTCCCTGCTCTGTGACTCTGAGTGGGTCCCTTTGACTTCTGTTCCAGCTTCCCCATCTGAGGAGACAGGGACAGGGGCCTGTCCCGCAGGGTGGGGACGAGGCTAGTGAGCCTGTCAGCTGGAACCGGTGTGCATCACCTCTGGTGTAGAAAGACGCAGGAGACGGGCGTGCTAAAACCCAGGCGACGAGCCTGGTCAAGCCTCCTGCACCCCCTCTTCCCCAACAAGCAAGGAGCTGGCCTGCCTGGAAGGCTCTGGTCTGAGCAGGCTGCCAGCAGGAGGGTGGGGAGTGGGCCCCCATGGGCTCCGCGCTCCCTCAGGGCTGGAAGTTTCCGTCTAACCAGCCTCGCCAGGTTTGCGTTGTTGTCGGCTCTGATCCCGTGTCCCGACCGCTCGTTCCGTGGCCGAGCCCAGCCTGCCCAGCACCTGCGAGACCCAAGCTCTGTTCTGCCCGCCGAGGCCTGAGGTCCTCCAAGGGGCAAGTGATCACTGTACCCTTGTCTTCTGTCTTCCCCATCTGTCCCCTTCTCCTTCTGGTTTCAGAGCCACAAGAACTACGAAATTAGTTCTAAAAAAATTACCCCTTCATGCCACTAATCACTCCCTTAATTAAGCCAATGGTAGCCTAAATTGTTCTAAACATCTTTGGGGGGATTATATATTTTAATCATCATTAGCCAATGAATATTTGATTATACAGTCATCATATAATCAAGAGTAAAAATTATAATCCAAAAAAAGGCATTTAATAACACTTTAAGTGACTGGGTGTTTGATAAAGGGCATTAGAGGATTAGGTGCCGGATTGAAGGACGGGGCGGAGCTCCCAGTCAAGGACTTGAGCTGTCGGTCTACTTTGAAAAACAAGACCCCAGCTTCAACAAAAAGGCAAAAGAACCCAGCTGTTGTGTTTTCCCCAACCACGCCTGTTTCATGACTAACAAGGTGCCTTATTTGAACAGCTGCTTTGGAAATGATTTCTACAAATATCGTCAGGGTCTGGGTTTCAGCAGAGTTTTGTGGGAGCCCTTGGTTGGCTGATGAGATACTGCAAGATCTTCTGGCCAGTCTGTTAGGATTGGATGGTGACGGGCCTCAGGGGTGGCTGCCCCGGTCCCGGTTCCTGCCCGTGAGGCCCTACCCACTGCCAGGTTTAACGGAGCACCTTGCAGCCCCCAGGGAGCCCAGGGGTGGAGGGCAGGCAGCAGCTTGCTGCTTGCCAGCTGTGTGACTTAAGGCAGATCGCTTAACCTCTCTGTGCCTGAGTTTCCACATCTGTGAAATGGAGAGGATAGAAGGACCCGGTAGGTTTGAGGAGCATTAAGTGTGACAGTGCTAAGAAGTACATGGACAGCTCCTGGCCCGTGGTTAGCCCTCGGCGAGCGTGAGCTGCTATAAATAGTTTGAAGGGGGTATTAGAGCTGTCCCCCCACCCCGTGATCTAAAAGGCACTCAGGTGCAACTTCCCGGGGCACTCAGGGGTGTCTCCCTGTCAGTCTGCCTTCCTCAGGGTCACAGAATCCCATGTGACTGCAGGGGGGTCTCCCAGTGGGACTGGAAGGGGGTCTTCCAGGTCACTGAGGCAGCCTTCTCCATTTAAAGAAGGGGAAACTGAGGCCGGGAGTTGGGTTCGGGAGCAAATCGGGGCTAGAAACTCACATCTCTGGGCTCCAAGTCGACTTTCTGGTGGGCACCCCCTGAAAGCTTACTTCACACCTGGGAGCTATTTGCTGCATGACATTTCGGGCGGTGGGAAGGAAGGGGGAGTGCCCAGCAGCGTGCCAGCCTCGGGGACACCAGCCCTGCCCCAGGGGAGCTGGACAGATCGGTCCAGAGCCCACCTCCTCCCACGGGACCGGCTGGGAGGGCGGCGGGAGGCGGGGCAGGCAGTAGCTCCTGCAGGCGGTGGGGAAGCGGTCTCAGGGTTAGAGCTTGGAGGCTGCTCACAGAGGATAATTTCCACCTTCGTTCCCCTCCAGTCGTTTCTCACATTTGCTTTTTTCTGATAAGTAAACAAATCTATCTGTGTGCATTATAAGATATCTGGAAAGTGCAAATAGGGAACAATAAAACAGAAAAAAACCCACCCGTAACTTTCTGAGTTGTAGATCCGATTTGGTTTAAAATCCTTTGTCTAAAATCCATCCGTGGGTTCCTGATCACTATAGTTAAGGCCTGGGCATTCAAGGCCCCTTTATGCACTGAGCTCCAGAGGCCCTTCTGCACCCCTGTCCCGCAGGCATCTGGCCATGTTAAGTCATGCCCCTCAGGCCATGTTTGCTGCCTTGGAAGCTCTTCCTCCTTTCCCTGCCTGCCTGGCAAACTCCTATTCATCCTCTAAGGCCCCATGCAAGTGCCCTCTCTTCCAGGAAGCCCTCTTGATCCCCTCAGGCAGGACCGCTGCCTTCGTTATCAGTCCCTATTGCTGTGATTGCACCCGTCACAGGGTTCGGGCCAGCCCTGCGCCCACACACAGCCAGCGTTCCACACCTGAGGTTGCCCGACAAGCCCATCTTACAGATGAGGACACCGAGGTCTGAAGGAAGGACATCCACGTGCAGGTCAGCCTGGCTGGAGCCCTGGCCTCTGGTTGCCCTGGCTCAGCCGCCTTCCCGCACATCCTGAGCTCTGTGACAGGCATCCTCGGGGCTGGCTGCTCAAGGTGACCTCGGCCAGCCCCTGCCGCTGGGCTGGGCCCATGTCCATCACCACTTACATGTCCTGGGATGCCTCTCCCTGCCTGGCCAGTGCCCCTGGGCACCTGGTCCTTAGCTGCTCCCAGAGCCACCCCAGGAGGCCCCGCCTAGCCCTCAGCCTCCTACTGTGTCTGTGTCACCAGAGGGGCCAGCAAGATGTCCTGAGTCTCCTCCACCCACGTCTGCTGGAATCATTCGAGACAAAGTTACTGCGCAGGTGTCGAGCCAATTTTCCGAGTGAAACGTCTGTCATTTAACTCGATGACGCTGTGGGGACAGCGCTTCAGAACAGTCTCGTTGTGTTTAATTTATTTTCTTCCAAAGTCTGCAGCGAGAGGGGCAGGTTGCTAGGTGCTCCATGTGCTGAAATGGGGCTCCTGCCGCACGAGGAAGCCCTCGCCCCGATGGGAGAACAGGCGCACCCTCCGAGCGACCCTCCCTGGGGCTCCCATCTGCAGATGCGTTTGCTCCACTTCAGAGCAGCCTGGGGCCACCGTGGGAACGCTGTGGACCACCTTCCTCCGTCCCCTGGCGCCCCAGGCCCCAGTGACAAAGGGCTGGCCGGGGTCAGGGGAGACTCGCTAATCCCCCAGCCGGGGCCTCTGCTCACCCACGTCTTTTACCCCTGTCCTCCCAGCACCCAGAGCCTGAACCTCCCCCCAGGCTGGTCCTCTAGGAGCCATGCACCTCTCCTCCAGAGCGAGGACGCTGCTGAGGGAGTGCTCATCTGGGCATCTGTCCCCAACCCCGGGGTGACAGTGAACCCACCTTTAAGGACACTGGCACATTTAAAAGCCCTTTCCAGGCCTCGTGTCCCGGCACCCCTGAGAGCCTGATAGAGGAGGAAGCAGAGACTCAGAGAGGTTCAGACACTTGCTGGAGGACACACAGCTGGGCAGCGGCTGAGCAGGAGCTGAGGGTAGAGGCCTGAGACTCTGCGGCTGGACCCTTCTCACTCTGCCTGCCTGGTACCGGGGGGCCTTTACAGGCCATGGAGGAGGGGCAGCTTGGGGCTGGACAAGGCTGCAGGGTGAAGTGGTCCCTGAGCCAGGCCCTCACCCTCATCCATCTTGCCTCTGGCAGGGGCAGCTCTGCTCATCTGAAATAACAAGCCGCTGTCCTCCCGGCTACCTGAGAGCCGCCAGCCAGCCCCGGGGACCACTTTTATGGGGACCAGTGTGGCAGAGAGAGAGAGGTCAACCTTCCCCCACGCTCCCTGCTCACAGCCAGGCTGCTGGGGACTCCGAACGCCCTGCCATCTGCCTGAGGCCCTGAGGAGCACCCCTGGGTTCCCCTCGGCCTCACCTGGGCTCTGGTGAGGCTGAGCCCTCGAAGGGGTCACCGGATCAATGCCTCGCACTCTGGGGGTGAGGACCGGAGGCCCGGGGAGTCTGGGGGTGCTGAAGGAGCTCACATCAGTGCCCCCCCGGGGACGTCCCATCACGGCTTGCAGTCGGCCACAGGGATGATTGCACCAAAGTCTGGGCTTCGCTGTCTCCTCTGCCCCCGCCACCCCGTCACCCTGCCACGAGCTCTTTGTTACACATTCACCCCCACCCGGCTGCCCAGCGGATGGTGACAAGGGAAGCGGTCCCCGGTCCACCGCACAGCCCCGTCAGGTGGCACAGGTACCCTACCCCATTCACAGATGAGCCCTGAGGCTCCTGTGGGGTGGAGTCTGCAGGGGCGGGGTTTACCCGAGTCTGCCCGGGGCCAGAGACCTGGGGTCCCGGAGTCACAGCTGTGGGCTTGGGGCCATGGTGTCTGGGGCTGCTGGGGGTCCCGGGCAGTCCTGTGACAGGGGTGCCTGCACATCGTGGACAGTAGAGAGACGCGCGTGGGGGTGAGGGTGCAGGCCAGCCCCCAGCAGGTCCCCTGAGCTCCTGTCTCCCGGCCCCGGGCTCAGCACACCTGCAGGCGAGGGTCTCATCCTGGATGGCCCAGGATGGTGGGGAGGGAACTTCTTCCCACCCTGGCTTTGCCACTAACTCTCGTGGGGTCAGAGGTTAAGTCCTGCACCTGATTAGAGCCTCAGTTTCCCCATCTTATGTCTCTTCTGCGTGTGTGGACGCACAGTTCTGGGATTTCCCCTGTTGCTGTGGAAACCCCTCTCCCTTCACCCCTGGGGCTCTTGGACCCAAGACTGTGCTGGACCAGCCTGGAGAACATCCCTGTGGCTCCAGCCGCAGAAGCCCCCAGGCCTGGGACCTGCCAGGGGGTGAGGCACTGCCTCGTGCAGGAGATGAAGCCGCTGGAGATGGCGGGGCGGAAGTAGGGGGGCAGTGAAGGGCACCAGGCCTGCTGGGACATAGGGGAAGGAGCAGAGCTGTGCATCCGGGACCCCCCGGCCTCACCTGGATGTGCCCACTGCCCCCTCTGCTCTGTCTTGGCATTTCTTTTCTGAGACCCCCTCCTGGGAAGGCAGGGGTGGGGCAGCTGGGATCACACCCCTGGTGTCACCCGGCGCACGCCTTGTACCCAGTGAATGTTTGTTGCATCAAATTGGAAGGGAGTCATGCGGGGGGCATTAGGACAGAAGAGGCACTGGGTGTAGGGCCGGGTGAACTTTAACCCTTCCCCACCTTCTTCTGCCAAAGACCTGGGCTTTGTGGGAGGGGGCCCCCTTACCTCTCCTGGGCACCCTCTGGAGGGGCCCTCTCCCGAGGGCCGGGGTGAAGAAGGGAGGCCCACCTGGGGTCTACCCGACAGCCGAGCCCAGACGCCTTCTGAGAGGGGCAGGTCGAGGTGCAGGAGAGCGGAGCCGCCGGGCCCCGGGCGAGCCGGTCTTCCCTTCCCGGTCTCCCCGAGCTCAGGGTCCAGCCGGCCACAGGCAGGCGAGTGATGGACGCGGGGCGTGCGGGAGCCACGCGGGCAAGCTGTTTCCCCCTGGCCGCTTATGTTTGATTGGAAGGATTGATCTCGGCCTGGCTGAGCCGGCCCAGGGCCCAGGCCCCTCCCGGCATCGTCTCCCATCAAGCAGCATATGAATAATTTAGTCTCTGATTAAAAGTGAGGTCAGGCCGTGAAAAATGTCTGGCCATCCGGTGGCACCGTGATGCATTAAATCACTGGCAGCTCTGAGGTGGGCGGGCAGGGGCCTCCAGTTTACACACCAAACTTTCCAGGCCTCGGTTCACCGTGCAGGCAGCGGGGTCCACCCTGGGGGAGAGACGCTGTGGGCCACCCAGAGAGCCACCCCCAGCCCCAGGGTCAGCCCCGCTCCCTGACCCCACCTCCACCATTGTCCCCTGAGGGGCCCACTTCTCTCCAGCCCCCCACCCTGCGTTCCCCAAACACACCAGCTCCGTCCTCCTGTAGGTCTGCATGTTCTTTCTGGAACACTCTTCCCCCAGACACCTGCCTGGCTTGCTTCCTCACGTCAGGCCTCAGGTCAGACGTCACGTTGCCTGTCCCTCCGCCTACCAACCCCCAGCCCATTCGCTCCGTACCGCCTTCTGCCCCTGGTCTCTCGGTAGCGCTCTCAGTGTAACAGTTTATAGTCAGTCGATGACTCAATCGTTTTGTCTGTGTCTCCAGCTAGAGTATCAGGGTGGGGGCTTTGCCTGGGTCTCCTGTAACCCCAGCATTAAGGACAGTGCCTGGCACGCAGTGGCAGTGCGGTGGCGGCTGGTCACCTGGGGACAGGGAGGTGCTGGCCAGCTCCATCTCCCTCTCTCCTCTCACTCAGCAGACCCAGAAGACAGGCCTGTGGCCCCTCCCCTTCAAAGTCACGTCTGATGCTGTGCGCCACCCCTCCGCCCCAGGACAGAGAGAGGCCTTTGTCTCCCAGCTGCAGACATTGCCGTTGCCAGCGGCTGCCACAGGGGAGCCCAGCCCCTGTCTGTAGGCATCCACGTTCCTGATGGGTCGAGGTTGATGGAACGGCTGATGGCTGGGCAGTGCTACCCGGGGGGCCACCAGCTGGGGCACGGTATGGAGAGGCAGAGGCTGTGGGGGGCCTAGATCCTGACACCCCCCCCCCCCCCGTGCCCTCCTTGGGAGGACAGCAGTCCTAGCAGCCGACCCCAGGAGGCGCTGCGCTGTCCTCATGTCCCAGCAGGCCAGACCCCTCCCTGGGGGACACTCACATCCCCACACCCTTGCCTGGGAGTCCTCACTAAGGGTGCCAAGCTGTGAAGCACTCGCTGCCCCACCCCCCCGCCCCGTGGTGGCACCAGGAACGTTCCGACTTTCCAGAGGGGAAAACTGAGGCCCAGAGAGGTTGGCTTCCTCGCCCAAGGGCCCTCAGCCGGTCAGGGGCCAGGAGCTGGTGTGGGCGGGGGTGGCCCCTCCCCAGGTGGCCGTGGGAGTGTGGCCGGTGCTGGGCCCCTCTGAGCCCCAGGGGCCTCTTCTGCAGAACAGGCAAGCTGCAGCTCAGGCCTGAGACCCCCGCGCTCCTGTCAGGCCCCAGCCCACCCCGCTGGAGGTTCCAGAGTCCAGGGTGGTGCTTGACTCAGACATACCTCCCCCCTTGGGGCTGCTCCTCAGGGCCGCGGAGGCCGGGGGCCCGGCTGGGACAAACCTGCCCTAGCGCAGGAGACCAGGCAGTGAGCCCGCCCGCCACAGGGGGTGAGCGGCGTGTCCCAGCGGTGCCGCCGACCAGCCGGGCGCCCTCCCTACCGGCGGATCTCCGGCTCCCAGGTTGGGTGCTGGTTTGTCTTTTCCGAGTGGAACCGGGGAGGGGAGGGGGGCGCCGTGGGCCCTTGGGTAGCAGATTAAAGATGGATATTTTGTTTGTTACAATCAAGACCTCTGATTTCAGTTTTATAAATTTTTAAAATATTAATTATATTTTGGAAAGTGCGCTGAGGTGAATGCATTAGCCGCTGCTCCCTGCTTCGATGGCAACTCTGCCGTTTGGCCCAGATCAGCTGCTGGGGAGGAGGTTGGGGCATTTTAATCCACCTTGTTAAGTTATTAAATTTTCTTTATTTACATATGGATCCCACTTTCATTAGCATTGTAACAGATACTCATTAACAATTTATCATCCGGGAGGCGGAGGGAGACAACAGCAAGAGACACATTGCTACAAAGTTTACTCTTAATTACAAGGAAGCGGCTCTGAGGGCAAATGAGGCTGCGTCCTTCCCACCTTCCCACCCTTCCCCTCCCCTCATCCCCCCAGAGCCTTCCAGAAGCTCAGGGTCTGCTCGCTCTGGTCAACCTGAGCTTCCCGAGGAGCAGCCTGTGGACGTGCAGCTCGGTCTGTGCACTGGGGCCGGCGCTTGACCCCCGGGCCGTGGCCCCCCAAGCCCCTGAGGGGTGGAAGGAGCAGGGCCCAGACCCAGCCAGGGCCCCCATTTCCCACCCAGCAATGACTTAACCTCTAGAAGCCCCCTTGGCCTCCCCTCTAGGGTCTAACCCATGGAAGGGTTGTCTGCGGGATTACCTGGGATGGCAAGACGCCTGCTCGTTCGGGGTGGGGCAGGAGGGCCCGGAGACGAGCTGGACCCCACGCCTGCCTTCCGGGAGGGCTCAGGGGAGCCGTGGGCTACAGGAGGGGCTGAGGGTGCAGTGCCCTCTGCAAAGGGAGGACGTGGCGGTCCTCTCACCCTTCCCACGGCCCCGAGGGGGGGCCAGGGAGGCCGTGCACGTGAGCTGGGCGTGGTGTGAGGGCTTGAGGGGCTCTTGGCCTGTGGCAGCCCTAGCTGTTGGTCCGGCTTTGCCGAGCACCTCCTCGGGACCCCCTGGGGGGCGTGCCATCAGCAGGCTGGTTTTCGGAGCCCTCAGACTCTGTCAGAACTTTTAATGCCCCTGAAAGCAGGGACCCGCGTCCTTCTTCTCACAGTGGCCAACGTGAGGGCAATGTGTGTGCCACTCCATCCTGATGCCCTGTCCCCCAGCCAGGTGCCGGGGTGCCGGTGAGGGGTCTGGAGGGTCCCTTGGCAGGAAGGACACAGTGGGCTGGAGGGAGGAGACTTGTGGACAGCTCGTGGCCAGCCCTGGAGGAGGTCAGGCGGGGCGTGGGGTGGGCAGCGCTGTACTGGGGGTCTGCTCAGCTGCAGGAGCCGGGTTCGGGAAGGGCTGGGTGCTGGCGGTGGCCTCCTGGGAGGCCAGGAGCCCACACCCCCCGGGGGCCAGGCCTTGGCTCTTCCTACCTGCATCTCCCCGTCCCCTCTGCTTCCTCTGTGTCCCCAGGGGCTGGCTCGAGGGAGCCGACGGCCAGTGCTGCCGGGCAGAGCCTGGTGCACCTCCTCCCCGCACAGGGGCCGGTGGAAATTAGCCCTTGTGCTCTGCAGTAATGTGGCTGTGCCCACACCTGGGCGAGAGGGCCGGCCCAGCGCCTCTGCCTGCACCTGCCCCCCGAGGTGTGATGGTGACGCCCACCCCCAGCCACCTGCTGATTTCCCAGAGTCTGCTCGCAGGGCGGGGGCTCCTTCGGGCCGGGCGGCCCCGCCTCTCCAGCTGCCTCAGGTAATCGCCCTCATAATCACCTTCCCTCACACTGCTCCTTTAAAACGTATTTCCAGGGTGTTTTTCACGGATAGGGCTTTTAATATTCATCTCAGTGCTGACAATTTTTCCTGCCTTGTTACGGGAGCCGGTGTCCATTTTTCTTTGTATCTTTGGACAGTCAGTTTATTTGGAGCCACTTAAAGCCTCAGAAGTGATTCTCTTTTATAATTTGAGAAGTTTCATGGGCTGAACATCAAAGTGATTTTTGCCGGGACTGTTTCCCTGCTTCCTCTGCTCCTTCCCTCTGCCGCCCTTGACAGGTCCCCCTGCCACTCTCAGGGGGCACCCCAGGCTGGCTGAACCCTGGCTTTGTCCCGGGATGGGTGCGTTTAGTTTAGAATTCCGGACGGTGGCGAGGACAGGGGAGGGGCTCTTGGCTCAGAGGTTCAGGCCTGTGCTGATTGCTGCCCCATCTCCAGCCTGCGAGACCCATCTAGGGCCTCCGTTTTCTCATCTTTAAAATGGGTGTCTTGGCTCAGAGCAGAGCCATCGCTTGGGTGCCCACAGGTATCAGGCCAGTCTGAAGGGTGGGGCTGGCTGAGTGTGTCTGCCCAAAGAGAGAGCGTCCATTCAACAGCACTGAGCACCTGCTGTGTGCCAGGCGCTGTTCTAGGGGCTGGAGTGCAGCAGGCACCATACAGGCCAAAACCCCGTCCTGGTGGGTTTCATTCATGTGGACGATACTTCTTTTGGTGACAGAGAAACACAGGGTCTGGGGGAGGGGTGGGGACCTGAGAGCAGTTCTAAAGTGTACAACTGCCCTTAGGGACCCCTTGCCTCCTTCTGAGAGGCTGCCCAAGGTCACCCAGCAGGTAAGTGTTAGGGCTGGGGCTGGACTTGCTGCAGGGACATCCCAGATTCCCTCTGGGTCCCCAGGGGCTGGCACCAGGGAGCCGATAGCCGGCCTGGCCCAGACTGACCCTGGTCACCACCTCTCTGCTGGATGGGGCTGGGGTGGAGGGGGGCGGTTTTGCTGAGTAGAGGCTCACAGTTGCCAGAGTTTGGGCTTTCCAGAGAAGCCGGAAATCTAGATTAGCTCATGAAGTGTCCTGATTTCCGAATGCTGGCAACTATTTCCAAAACGTTAAGAAAACAATACCACACAGGCCAAATATCTGTTGGCCACGTTCAGCCTATAGGCTCAGTTTTCCAAGCTCTGGTCTTGACGAAGAAATTGTTGTGTTTTCACTCTTTTGTGAGCCCAGTGTCTCCGGACATCGTTAACCACAGGTCTATCTTACAAGAACGTACCCGTCGCTGTTATCTGTCGCGTCGGCCGGGCTCACTGTGGTGCTGTTGGGTTCCACCACGAGAGCCCTGGTGGGGCACCAGGGTGGGGAGGGCCGAAGACCGTCCTGCCCCAGATGGCAGGACGCTCCCAGCTGTCATTTCCTCCCCGCACCCCTGCATTCGTGGGGGCTGTGCCCCCTCACGCCTGACGGCACCCACCTCTCCACGTGCTGCCACCGCACTGGTGGGATTTTAGAACGTTTGCACTTGGGCTGCAGCAAGATCGATGGGCACAATTATCCTGTTCCCAGACTGGGGACATGTGGCCTGGCATGTGGGGGCCAGCCTGTGCAGAAAGACACAGGTTCCTCCCCAGGCAGCGAGCGCCCACCCGCATTCCACTTCGAATGGGGCCTCCCGTTCCTGCGCAGACAGCTGCTGAAGTATTTTATAACAGAGGAAGTGATACAAATACACATTTGAGTAGCATGTTGCCGTTCTAAAGGGGCTGGGGAAACCTGGGGAGAGGTTTGAGCTTCTCTAGAAATTCAGAGCCAAAATGAAGCCCAGGCCGGGGCCGTGGCTGGTGGCTGCAGCCCGGTGGGCGGGCACCTGGGGCCGATGCCGCCACACCAGAGCCACGTGTGGCCGGCAGGCTTGGGCCCTGTTTATAGGTGACTACGGCGAGTCTGGTCCTCAGTACGTCTGGCCTCAGTTTTCCCACCTGTGAAGTGGGATCACCTGCTTCCTGACCTTTAGGGGTCATCTGTGGGATGCAGCCCTCGGAGGCTGGAGACCCCTTAGGGAAGCTGGTGAGAGCTGAGGACCCTGGCTCCCGAGACGTGACAAGGGACATTTTGAGACAACATCAGGGTGTTCTTGAGGCCCCGGATGTGACGTAATCACGCACGAGGGCGCCTTGGTGAGCTCTAGGACTTCATCTCACTGGCTACGGCCGTTACCTGGCTTGCACCCATTCTGTGGATGAGCAGCGGACGCTTCCTGGGGAGAGGGATTGTCTGAGGCCCCACAGAGTCAGGGCGTTTCCGGCGTCCCTGCCTCCGGTCTCTCCGAGTCCCAGCATCCCAGACCCTGAGGCTGGTCAGCCACACGGTGCGTGCTGTGGAGGAGCTCTGAGGACCCCACCGTCCTTTCCTGCAGTCTTTGCTGGGACTTTGGGGATTGCTGGAGGATTTGGATGAAGCTCCCAGGTATTCACCAGATTGGTGGTTTCTGGTCTCCCAGGAGGAAGGTGCTGGCAGAGAGATGCCAGTGCCCTGGTCCCAGCCCCACGCCACCCTGCCAGCCCGGCAGTGGCCAGCCCGAGGCAGAGAGGACATTTCTTCACGCGTGGGTGAAGCGGCTGAGGCTCAGGGCGGTTACGTAGCGCAGACGTCATGAGATCTGGGGAGAAACCGTCCAGGCAGAGCCGACAGCACGTACAAAGGCCTTGGGGCTGGACTGGGCCTGGAGTGGGCAGCAGCGGGAGGCCTGTGTGGCTGGAGGGTGGTGAGAAGGGGCGATGGTGGGAGTGCGGTTGGGAGGGTCACACCGTGTGGGGTCTGGGGTCTCCTTCCTGGGGCGACGGGAAGCTGCTAGAGGGCTTATAGCAGGGGTGACACATGGCCTGGGGCCCCTGGGTGATGCTGGCCGGAGCCAAGGATTGGACTCAGAGCCTGGAGAGGAGATGGGCCCAGGGCTTCCCAAGCTGCAGGCCTCCAGGTGGGGCAGTGTGTACACTCCTCTCGAGGCCCCTGTGGATGGTCACTGTGGCCCCCGTGTGAAGGAGAGCCAGAGTGGGGGGCATGTCTCAGGAATGGCCCAGAACCGGGGGCTTCTAGGGTCCCGGGGGGGCTGGTTTGTCCCCACGGTTGGGCCTCCTGTGTAGCTGGGTACTCAGCCCCGTCCCCTTTGGCCTGGACACCATCCCTGGGTCCTGGCTCTCAGGCTCTGGAAGGCCCCATGCGACATGGGTCCTGTGAGGAGTCCCTCCCTGGAGCCTCCAAAGGGCGCCCTGGATCGCAGGTCCCTGAGTTGGACGGGCTCCAGCAGGCCATGGTCCAGCCCAGGGAGCCCAGTCCACTCCTGCCCCACCCCCCTCCCCCTCCTGCCTTGGAGGGGCCCCGATGCAGGTGGTACCTAAATTGGGGGTGGGGCAGGAGCCAGGCCCCCCCACCCGCCCGCAGGCGGAGTGGAAGGAGCCCTGAGCTGAATGCAGGGCTTCAGGACAGTTCGTGTCTGCGAAGAGATGGGGTTTGGGGCTTCACAGTGATTCTTCTACCTGGTGTGGCCTGAGATGCCCCCGGGCAAGAGGAGACCCAGAAGAGTCTGCTGGTTCCCTGCCTGACCGTGGAGCCGTGCCCTCGAAGGGCCTTCCTCCCAGGGATGCCCTGACTCTCAGGGGGAGAGCTGGCATTCAGGGGAGCGGTGGGGGGGCTCTGGGGCCAAGACCGAAGGGCGGTCAGGAGATGGCCCGCCTCCTAGGCCGCCTTGGCCGCAGTCCTGTGCGCTCCTCCATGCAGCGAAGAGAGGGTGGGTGTTGGGGTCCCCGGGGGGCCAGGAGCAGCCCTGTCTAGGGGTGACAGGGAGGGAGCTGTCACCAGGGAGATGGGCGGCGGTGCAGGGCGGGGCTCAGGCGCGCTGCTGCTGCTGGTGAGAGGCTGAAGCCTGGGGCGGCCCGGGTGGAGGCCGGGACCCCAGAGGCTGGTCTCAGAGAAGACAGCCTGGCCCCAGGGCCTTAGGGAACACCTGCCTGGTTTACGGAGGAGAAACTGAGGCCGGTCTGGGGTCCTTCCCCGTCTCTCCCCCGCCTCCAAAGGGCCCCTTGAGATGCCGCCCCACCCTGTTCCAGCCTCCAAAGCCTCGGGACACCCGCAGGCCTGGTCTCGGTGGGGCATGGCTCCTCTCCGGCCACGCCAGCCCCCACCAGCTGCCCGCCGGCGCCACGGGGGACGTGGCGGGCCGCCTGATTGTGTCGATGGGAGACGATTTTCAAGGTGAAATTTCTAGCTCAGTGGAGTCACTTTCGTTCAAGGCAGCGCACAAAATGTCATCCCCGCCCTGTTCTGCGCGTCATGTGCTGCTCTCCCGTTGCATTTAAATTTACCCCCCTTTCCCTCCCTGACACCTGTTTAAATCAATATCTTCCTGTGTGGGTCGCGGGGAGAATGTGCCCGGCTCTCCACACAGCGCTTCTCAGATCCACTAAAATCAACACAATAATTGAAATATTTTCAAGCTGATTACACCGAAGCCCGAGGCTAGCCTGGTTGCTAAGGGTGAGCTCCGCGGTTGCTAGGGGGAGTAAATCATCTTGCATTATTTGATTTTTGTTATAGATATGAAACCGCTACTCCCGCGATTAAATGTCTCTCAGCCTAACACCTATGGGACCTGGGGAGAGGGAAGAGAAAGGCGCCAACCTTGACCCTGTCAAATAAATATCTCTAACTTTTCCTGTCCTCGGGCCTCCCAGCCAAACCTGTCTGGGTTTTTTTCTTCCCTTAACCTGACTTTAAATAACAAAGCTGTGGGGACCCGGAGATGGAGAGAGGGAGGCTGTCTGCTCTGCTAATGGTGCGCGGACCTGCCGTCCATCCCCAGCCCGCCCAGCAGCCCCTGGTTGCTGGCTGCCCTCTGCCCCGAGCTCGGGCTGGCCGGCCCGGGTGGGCTCGGGGGACCAAGCGCTCCTGCGGGGCTCCCTGGCCCACGGAGGTTGGCGTGCAAAGGACTTGTGACCCCCTACCCCCTGCTCACTTCTGATCGCCTTCTCCCTCGGCAGATTTGACCCAGACCCCGGCTTTGGCCTGGCTTTGACCCAGGCGTCTCAGAGTGAGGCCAAGGTCACCAGGCCCCAGGATGTCAGGACCACGGTGAACAGGGTCCCTGTCCCCCCGACCCCGGGGCGGCAAGATGGAGGCCCAGAGGGTCGGGGGCCCAGGGACTGACGGGAGGCTCTCGCTGCTGGAAGCACAGCTGTGGGGCATCCTCACCTGCTTCCGCTCCCCTGGCTCGTCCCGGGGACATGACCCTCCCTCTGCAAGCCTCCCCTCCCCCAGCCATCAGACACCCCACAGCCTGTCCTGGCCAGCACCCTTGGAAAAGTGAGGGTGTCCCTGGCTGACCGAGGTTGTCCCTGCTGAGACGTAAGTACCTCTGCCCCAAGCCGGCTGTCGGTGGCAGGTGGGCTGTGAGGCTGCCCTGCTGGGACCCAGCCAGCTGTTCCCATGAATGAATCTGAGTAAATTAACAAACAGCACACAAACCTGTCAGCTGAATCATTCCTGATGACTCTAAGTGCCGGGCCGGATGCACGGAGCCTCACCTCTGCCCGGGACAGCCGGGGACGGTCCTGCGTGGCACCACTGGCCCGGCCCGGACCCCAGCAGCCCCTGGCCCTCCAACTGTCCTTGGGGGCCAGATGTGGCTCCCAAAGCACTGCTGCCCCTGGGGTGTCCCCGGCTCCCAGCTCTGTAGGGCAGCACCCCGTCTGTCTCAGTGCCCGATGCCCGGGCACCCCGAACGTCCCAGGGCCGCCCGAGCCCTGCTCATCACCCCTGAGCATCTGGTTCTTCGGGACTCAGGTTGGTCACCTTTTCCTGGACGCCCTTGCTGACCACTGTAGCTGCCCCTCCCCAGCCTCCCACCAGCTCACGCCCCGGGATCACGGTGCTGGACAGTTTGCCCTCTCAGCCCCAGGGGAGGAGGTCAGCCACCGTTTTGCAGTCGGTGCAGAGGCCAGGGTGATAGAAGTCCTCCCGGCTCACCTGGGAGGAGACCAGAGTGGAGCCTGACCCCCGTCTTGGGGCCCAGGACCACATCACAGACCCACAGTGCTCACTGCCCCTGGCGAGCCCTGCCTGGTCGCACTGGACCCAACGTGTGCCCTCCCTTGAGGTCATGTGATGTGAATGGCTACGGGGAGAGTGGGTGGGAAAGGCTGGTGGGGGGAGGGGGAGGGGAGGAGGCTTCAGCTGGGTCAGGGTCGGCCTTGGTTGGGCGGTGGGATCCGTGAAACCACCCTCTGTGGAAACCCAGGCCAGGCCAGCCCAGCCCAGCCAGGCCCTCGGGTTGGAGCAGCGGGGTCCCCTTTCTGAGGGCCCATGACATGCCCACAGTTCACTTTCTTAGCTAACCTCAGAGAAGCAGACACTTGAGCCACCCCCATTGTACAGGTGAGGAAACAGGTTCAGAAAGGTTCACCCACCTGCTCCAGGGGTGAGCAGGGCTGAGGTTGGGGAGGGAGCGGAGGGGGCAGGTTTTGCACCATCACAGCTGTGGATTCCGATGGGCCCAGGGGTCCCACACCACCTGGGATCCCTTCCCCCATCTGCAGGGCAGGGTCAGCATGTTCTAGACCTGGGGAGCTGGCCTCTGCCACCCTCCCCCTCGGGTGGCAGGTGGCAGGGGCCTCACATTCCTCCACCGAGTACCCTTGAGTGGACGGCCCTATGGCCTCAGCCTCCTTGTAAAGGGCCGCGTGGTCGAGGGAGGGGCCGGCACCAGTGGCCCCAGTAACGGAGTGATTACTCTGGTCCCAAGGCACGGACCACGGGTCTTTGCCCCTCGTGGGCCTCTGTCCAAGGCTGTCACAGCCCTTCTTGTGCTGTGACCTCCGCTTGGGGTGCCCTTCCCAAGCCCTCAGTCCCTGAGCTCCTACTCACCCCTCAAGGCCCGCCCCGTTACCTCCTCTCCCGGAAAGCCTTTCCTGTCCCCCAGCCAGCGGGGTGTGCTTCCACGACGGCACGCATGATGGTTCAGGGACCTGCACTGCCCTTAAGGGCAGGGGCCTTGTCTGATTCATGGAGCGTCCCCAGCCCAGAGCTGGCGAATCCTTGCCAGAAGTGGCGGCATCCTCTCTGGTTCCTCTAACTCAGCACTGGGCCCAAGATGACTTCTCTGTCACCTGGCCCAGCCGCTCCAGCTGGGCGGAGGTGGGCTGGCCCAGTGGCCTGGATGGCCCTGGGGTGGCCTGGGGGCGGGCTCCCCTCTGCTGCGGCTGAGGCCGGGGGGTGTCGGGGCGTCAGAAGGAGTCTCCAGATGTAGCATCGGTGGGGAACCCTGATCTCAGCAGACACCTATGTCTGGGGGAGCCTTTCACGGGGTCGGCATGCTTTAGAACAGCTGAGGCCTTGGCAAAGAGGCCTGGGGTGGAGGAAGCGGGCCTGAGGGGCCTACAGGGTGACTGGAGTCCTACCTGGAGGCCCAGGCCCTGGGTGGGGATGAGATGCAGCTGAGGGTGTTGGGACAGGGCTGGCGGCAGGGTCAGAACAGGGGTGAGAGAGGCCCCAGGGCTGAGACGCCAACCGGCCCGGTCTCTAGGAGGAGGCTGGGGCTCTGGCCGTGAACAGCCGTCCGCGGGGTGAGGGCTAAGGAGCCCTGCCCCTCCAGCCCAGATGCTCGGGCCTGCCTGGCTCTCCCCAGGCCCTGGGGCGGCTTCGAGCCCAGGATCCTGGCCCGCTGCCCTCCCCACCCCCCCCCCACCCCCGCCTCCTCTTCCTCTAGCACCTGCACCCACACCCCAGCCGTGGGCACTCTGCGTTTTCTAGAACCCTCGGGCCACCCCGGCTCTGGACCTGGAGGATCGGCTCCCAGTGCCTCTCCGGGCCCCCAGGGAGCCCCTCCTGTTTACCGGGCTGCCACCTCCTGCCCCGCCAGGCCACCGGGACCCTCCTCGGCCGATCGGCGGAGCCACCTGCCGCCGGAGCTGTGAGTCTCCGGGCAGAAACCGCGGTGACAAGCGGGGCTGTCCGTGCAGTTATCAGCAGGAGCGGAGGCCAGTTAGTCGGTCCCTCCCCTCCCTTTAGCTGCAGACAACAGCTCCCTGTATTATATTTTCTCACTCAATTAGCACTATCATCCTGCTGAAATAGAGGCCAATTTACCTATAATGACATCATTGTTAGGGAGGCGCGGGCGGGGCAGCCGGGCTGCGGAGACAGGTCCGTCTCCCTCCACTAACCCTGCCGGGCCGGACGGCCATGCGGGAAGGCACCGGGCGCCGGGCGGCCTATCGGCGGCCACCCCGTCACCTCCGACCACAGACATCGTTTCCGACAGTTCTCAGGAGCAGCGTGGCGGAAAATTGAGTCCAGATTCATTAGGTTTTTCAGTGTGCCGCTCAAGTCAGTTAAATTGATACATTTCCTAACGAAATTGAAGGGCTTTGTGCTGCCAGCCGAAAGCCCGGTGACCGGCCTCGGCCCGCTGAGCAGCGGAACGAGCTGACGGATCCATTAGGCCGCCCGGGCGCCAGCCCCCTCTCCCTCCGCTCCCGGCCCGCGCTGTAAATCTCCGCCAATTTCGGGGCTAATCATCATTATAAACCCTTCCCCTGCCCGCTCCCTCGCTCGCCCGTCTGTCCGCCCCTCGCTGACAAAACAGCCCGGATGTGCTAATCGGGCCGGCCTGCGGGGTGAGCGTCCCTGCTGGCTCGTCTGGGCCTGGGGGCTGAGGATCCCGAGGTGCAGGGGCTCCAGGCTGGAGGAGGGGGCAGCCTCGAGAGGCAGCAGCGGGGCTTTGGAGTGGACGGTGTGCCCATTCGACAGGTGGGGAGACTGAGGGCAGGGGATGCAGACCTAGAACGTCAGGGTTCAAGGGACCCAGGAGACCTTCGTCTCTAACTTGACTCTTTTCCTTTCTGAACTGAAATCCGTACGGAAAGTCCACAAGTGTCCCGAGAACGGCGTCATTTGTTCTTACACGTGTAGTTCTTACGCCCACGAAGCCCCACTAGCTGTTGGGCCAGCACATTCCGGTGCCCCCTCCCAGTCATGGCGCCCCAGCAGGGTAACCACCGTTCCGATTTTGAGCTTCACGCACATGGGATCGTACAGCGTATCCTTTGTGTGTGTGGGTTTGGGGGCCGAGTCACCGAGCTTAGCTCTTTTTCATTGCTGTGTAGTATTCTGTGGTGTGAGGTTCCGCATTCCACCGACACTGCCGGCCTGGGGCTACGTCAATCTACCGTGAGCATTTCTCACATGTGACTTTGGTGCCATGAGCACTCATCTCTCGAATCTTCTGCCCACCCCCCTGATCCCCCCACCCATCCGTCATTCACAGAGCTGCACGGTGAGTTTTGGAAATGCAGCTTCCCCCTCCCCTCCCCTCCCCCTCCCCTCCCCCTCCCCTCCCGTTCCCCACCCCCAGCCCTCCTCGTGGGAAGGCAGCCAGGTGTCAGGCAGGCCCCCTGGGAGGAGAGTGTCCAAGTGAGGTTGGGAGATCGGCTATGTTGTCGAGATAGTAGGTCTGGATTTCTCATTTTCAAACAAGGGCGACACAGAATGGTTGGGGAAGCTGGTACTCGCTCCGTGTTGTTGGGTTGGGATCGGTTTCGTTACACGTAGACGGACGAGGAAATAAACACGAACGCCCGTGCACGTGTGTAGTGTTCCTCGCCCTGTGTGTCACCCGGGGGAGGTCTGGACGCTGCAGCATCTCAGAAGCGATGAGCACACCTCCTGCCCAGATCCTGGTTCCTCACCACCATCCTCTACTGGAAGGAGAGGTGGCTTGGCCGAGTCCAGGGCTGGGGCGGGAAAGAGGCTGAGCCAGGCACATCTGTTCAGAAAGTAGGGGAGTACGTCCGGGGGACCTGGGTGCCAGCTCCAAGGGGTGCCTGCTGGTCAAACAGGGACAATTCAAGCATCAAATAAATAGCAGGGCTATAACCCGTGGAATGAAATAGCAACCACGCATCCACAGCGATGCAGATAAACACACGGGGAGAAGGGAGGACGGGGTTTGAAAATCGCCATTTGTCAACCATCACGGCGATAACCAGCGATGGATGTTAAAACCGGTGGGTGATGTTTGATGAGAAGGGTGATTTTACACAGTTTCAAAGTATCTCCACAGCAGATCCTGTGTGTTGCACACAGGGGATGAGTGAGTTCACGGCGGGAAACCAGGCTGACCACAATGAACCTCACCGTGTGCCCTCACGTGACACAGCCTCGCCCTGCGGTATTCCTGCCCAAAGTGCCTGTCCTCAGGCTAGTCCTGAGGAAACGCCCATCAAGCCCAAATGGAGGGATGTTGTGGGAAACGACAGGCCTGCAGTCTCCAGGGGGTCAAAGTTGTGAACGTCAAGGCGAACCCGGGAGCCGGGGCTCCCGCCAGCCAGATGCAGTACGTGATCCTGTAACTAGACCCTTCGCTAAAACCCGAATCTTCTGGGCAAAGCGCGTGTTCTGGGTTCCTTGTATGATTCTTGCAATTTCCCTCTAAATTTGAAATTCTCGCCAAATAAAAAGTTAAAAATAAAAAGCTATAGAAAACATGCTGCTCAGTGAAAGAAGGCAGACACAGGAGGGCACATAGTGTGTGATTCCATTTGTGTGAAATGTCTGGAACAGGCAAATCCACAGAGACAGAAGGCAGATGGGGGGGTGCCAGGGGCTGGGGCACTGGGGAGGGGGAACGGGGAGTGACCGTCAATGGGCACCAGGCCCCCTTCTGGGTGACGGGAATGATGCTGAACCGATGGAGGTGGTGGTTACACAACAGGTGAATGTACTAGTGGCGCTGGTCACTTCCTTGTAAAACAGTGAATTTTGTGTGACGTGAAGTTAAAATCAAAAGCTGCAGGACGGTGAGAATAGAAACATTTCTCCGTCCCTCCCTGGTTTAAAGGCTTTGGGACCCTCCCCACGCCCCAGTCACCCGCCAGTCTCCTGAGGGGGCCAATCCCACTTGTGCCCCTGGGCCTTTGCGAGTGCGGCCCCTTCCGATGTCAGTGTCAGGGCCGCTCCCTTCGAGGCCTCTCCTGCTCCCCAGTCATCTGCCTTACACAGTAATGCGCTGTGACGCTTCGTTCAGTCTTTGTCACCCCAGCGGCTAGCTCTGTCCTGCCCTGGACCATGTCATGCTCACGCGGGGCCCCAGACAGTGGGTGTTGGTGTGGCTCACAAGTGATGACCTCGGGCTGGAGAAGGAAGGGTCCCACAGTGGGTGGAAAGGCAGGACCGGAGACCCGGCCCTGCTCCTGGAGTGCAGGCACAGGTGGGGGCAGTGGGCGCTCTCAGCACCTGGGCCCTGTGTCCGCCGTCGCGGCCGCGGGGCTGGCGGGACGGTGACCCTGCCCTGGTGCTGACGGCGGTCTGAGCAGCTCCGGCCTCCGGGCCAGCGGGGGAGGTGCTGGACCCTGGGCGGAGAGGGGCTGACGCTCAGTGCCCTGACGCGCCCCCCACCCCACCCCATCTGTGCCCACCTTGCTCCCAGCCACAGCCTGCCAGGATGTGTGGAAGAGGTTACACGCCTTCTAGAATCCCCCTGAGGATGGAGAAGGGCAGGGTGGTGGGCTCCCCTACCTGACACTCATAGGAGTCTGACGACAGAAAGCCCACCAAGTGACCTCAGAACCAACGGGGGTGTCAAGGGGACAGCATGGTCACCCAGTACAGTGACCACTGGCCATCTGTGGTTACAGAGCACCCAAAATGCGGCCAACGCAAATCTAGGCACCCAGGAAGGGTCACATACACACCGACCCACAATTTCGTATCAGCGCAAACAGTTCTGTTAATACTTGTGTCTTGATCACATGTTGAAATGGTTGTGTTATTGGTGTTTTTTTCTTTCTCGTTTCTTTCTTTTTTCTTATTTTTAATGTTTTTTGCAGCCGCGCTGCGCGGCATGCAGGGTTTTAGCTCCCTGGCCAGGGATCGAACCCGTGCCCCCTGCAGTGGAAGCTCAGAGCCCCAACCACTGGACCGCCAGGGAACTCCCTATTTTTGGTGTTTTGAGTGTATTATTTAAATTAATGTCACCTGTCTTGATGTTTGTACCGTGGCCACTAGAAAATTAGAAATCACTTATGAGGGTGCACTTGTGTTTCTTTAGGGCGGCGCTGCTCTAGAAAATGCAGAAACAGACTCCAAGAGACAAGGTTAAGGCCCTCGCCCACGCTGACTTAAGAGTCGTCTCCAGCTGGATTAAAGTTGGGGTTTTTGTTTAAACTGAGGTGAAGTGCACGTCACACAAAAGCCACCATTTGAACCGTTTTGAGGTGTCCAGTCCAGCTGCACTTAGCAGTTCACGGTGTTGTGCCACCATCACCTGGATCTAGTTCCTGGGCATCTTCCACCCCAGGAGGAGACCCCGTGCCCTGAGCACCCACTCCTGCCCCGGCCCCTGGACCACCACACCCATCCTTCTGTCTCTGTGATTTACCTGCTCTGGACGTCTCTTCTACATCGTCTTTCATGACTGGCTCCTTCACTGAGCTGTCTTCCAGGTTTCTCCACGTTGTCGCGTCTTTTGGAGCTCCAACCCTTTTGGGGCCCAATCCTGCTGCCCTGTGCGGACGGACCACGTTTTATCTGTCACGGACACTGGGATGTGTCCACCCTTCGGCTGCTGGGAACAGAGGTGCTCTGGACGCTGTCCATGTTTTCGTTTGTGCGCCTGCCTTCAGTGATTTACTGAAGTTTCAGCTATATAAAATATCTTTATGAAAAACAGAGCCCGGGCTCCGTCTCCAGCCCCGTGGCCTCTTCAATCCATCCTTGGCTGGACGTCCCTCTCCGACCCATCCAGACAGAAAAGCCCCCACACACCCGACCCCCCGGGGGGCTGCCTTGGGCCGGGGGGTCGGGAGATGTGGGTTGGGGCCATGGGGTCACACAGGGCTCCCCCGCCCTGATCCTGGACACAGCGAGGGGCAGGGCTCTGTAAGGGCTGGGGGGCCCTCTCGGGGTGGGGGACTGAGCTCTGGGACCCCGGGTCTGGGGATTCGGGAACGTCCTCAGGGCTAGTGGTCCCTTGGGGAGTAGGATGGGGCACCCCAGGGAGCTCCTTCGGTGGGCCCGGGCGGCGTCTTGTTGGCAGTGCTGTGTGTCACCCTCTGCCCGGCCTGGCGGGGCCCGCGCTCAGTGGAGGCCCAGGTGTCGGGCGGGCCCGGGCGTGGCCGCTGCAGGCTTCGGGCGGCCTGGGAGCAGCCGGGCTGGGCTGGGGAGCAGACTCCCGGCCTGGCCACCCTCCGACCCCCTCTCTGCACTGAAGGTTGTGTGGGCATCTGGGGGGTCCCCACCCTCCAGTCTGGCCTCCGGACATCCCCGGACTCTGTCCTTCCCCTCAGGAGTCTCTTCTTACTCTGGGGCATGGACCCCAGAGCAGGCACGAGCTGAGGGTCAGGGTGTGGGGTAGGGGTGCAGCCCAGGGAGAGGCCTCCTGGGCCTGGGGGTCAGGGAGGCCCCGTGGGAGCGTCTTAGGTGTGGTGGGTCCAGGTGACGAGAGGGGCCAGGTGCCCGGTGAGAGCACAGCTGGTGGGAAAGCTCCGGGCTGGGGTGTCTGGGAGTGGCTCGGGCTGCAGTGGCTGGCACGTCCCCGGGCCAGGAGCC
Organism: Phocoena sinus; assembly: GCF_008692025.1. Lineage (NCBI taxonomy): Eukaryota > Metazoa > Chordata > Mammalia > Artiodactyla > Phocoenidae > Phocoena > Phocoena sinus. Next base: position 87,491,847 of record NC_045777.1, on the reverse strand, counting down.
CCTCCGTGGGGTTTGGGGCCTGATTCACTGCTGGCTGTAGCTCTGAACAGCCAGCTACAGGCTGGCTGTGTCCCCAGGTCACTCCCTGGGAACAGGGCGTGACCTGGTCGGCTCTGCTCGGGGGAGTCCGGCGTCTCTGGAGAGATGCTGAGGGTCTGACACTGGGGCCTCGGGTGTGGGACTGGGACCGTTTGGGGGAGTGATTTTCTCTGGGCCAGCAGCACCGGCAGGCCTGACCCAGACGAGCCATTAGGCCGTTAGCCTGCCCCCCGCCCAGCTCCCACACGGGGCTGCAGAGAGGCCCGGATGGAAATTTACAGTGTCGAGGAGGGAGCCTCTTGCCCAGGGTTCTGGCCGGACGCGGTGAGAGGACAATATTTCCCGTAGAAGGGAAATGCAGGAGCTCTTAACAAATCGATAGCTGCCTTCAGTCAATAAACCGTGGAGCTCGTCCCCCTTCTCGAGGGCGGGGGTCCCATGGGCGGCATCGGCCGAGGAAGCGGGGGCTGTGGTGGGCACACTGAGGGCGGCAGGGGCCCATGGCCCGCTTTCTTCTCCGGGCCTGGGTGGGGGTCGGGGGCAGGATGCTCGGGTATCAGGCCAGCTGAGCATTGCGGCCCAGAGGTCCCCGACCTTCCCCAGCCTCAGCTTCCTCTCCGTCTGGTGGATCAAGGCACACTGGAGAGCTCATGGGAAGCCAGGGAGACATGGGATCCTGGCCCGTTTGCAAACTGTAGAGTGCTGTGCAGGGCCACGTGCATGTGCCCGCTGGCAGGCCGGTCCAGACTGAGGCTTCTTCCACCCCTTCCCTCGCCGGGACAGAGTGGTGGGCTGCCTGCCCAGCTGGCCTCGGGGGACGCCACGTGGCCGGGACGTGGCGCTCAGGCTCTGCTTTCCATCTGGTGTGACTTGTCTCTCTCTGGAGGCTCCCACCTCCCGTGGTTCCCGCCCACGCCCCCTCCCAGCACCATGGCGCCCGGGCAACGGTGGACTCAAGCCTGGGGATCGGCCCACGGCCCTGCTTGTACGTCTGGGGCCACACACAGGCCACCCAGAGGCCCCGGAGGAACCGGGGGGGTCTGCGCGTGCAACACCGCCTTGCCCCAGTGGGCAGGGACCCCAGGGTACCTGGCCCCCGAGGCCTAGGCGTTGAGGGGCTGAAACCCAGGCTGTGGAGGAGTGGAGGGCAGACAAGGGCAAGCTCCTCTGGGACGTTGGTAGGTCCGTGCCGGCCCCCCCCCCCGGGGGGTCTTGCAGGCCAGTGGCCGTCGTTCTGTGGCACTCCTGGGGCCGTGAGCCATCGAGATGGCAGCTGTGCTGAGTTCTCTGCACTCCCCACCGAGGCCCCTGAAAGAGAGGCCTCTCTGTTCGGTGAAGCCGGCTGGCTCCCAGCAGGGTCCAGGGAGGGCTCCTCCCACTGGCAGGAATCAAGCCCCTGCCGTCCACAGCCCAGACCTCACCCCCGTCCGTCATTACGCGGCTGCAGAAACCAGCGCCCAGAGAGGGGAGGGAAGGGCTCAGGGTCACACAGCACGTTGGAGGCCGCACTTCTCAGCTCTATTTTATCCCCGTTTCACAGATAAGAAAACGGAGGCTCCCAAGCCCAGGCTGTGCCCTGGAGCAGCGAGCACCGCCTGGGGGCCTGCAGCGCCGCCAGCCAGGCCAGGCCAGGCCTGTGCCAAGAAGCCTCGGCGCCTGGAAACCGAGAAGCCAGGCGGCTTGTCCGCTCGTTGCCCTGGAGATGCGAGGGGAGCTGCCTCCTTGTCTCAGTGCCAGGACCTCGCCGGCCCCTCTACAGCCGCCTCCAGCCAGACACGGCTCTGGTCATTAAATAGGGCGATTGTGGTGCCGGCTCCACGGACCCCATCCTGGACCAGGCTGGTAAGAAACCATGGATCCTGCAGGCACGGCCCCAAGACCTGGGTGTCTGCTCTGCCTGCAAGGAGGGGGGCACCCAGGGCCTCCCCGAGCGTCCTCGCCCCCTGAGCTTGGCAGGAGCCTCTGTCCGTGCAGAGCCTGCGAGCTCCTGCCCAGACCCGAGTCCGGGAGGCAGGCCCCCGGGCAGCTCCCTGTCTGTGGCGGAAGCCGAGCGCACCCGAGGACGTCCTCCTGGCCAGATTAGCTGTGCCCCGCTCCTGAAGACACTAAATCTGCAAGCTGGCAGAGCCAGGGCAAGGCCAGGATACTCCTTCAGCTTTGGGCCTCCGTCCAATTAGCCCCGATAGCCACGCCCTAATTCTCCCGAACACTGGGAAGTCCTCGGGCCGGCATCACCGCCCCTTCCCGGCTCCGCCACCCCTCCAGACGCCGAGATGACTTTCCCTATCAAAATATGCAATAAAGGCAGCAAGGCCCATTTCTTTTTTCTATTTTGAATTCTGTTAACTGACAATTTAACCTAAAATCCTCTGTATTTCCAGCTTGTACAGCTGTAAATAGAGACTGACAGTTTATTTTCACGTCCCAGCTTGCGGGGGGCGGCGGGGGGTAACCCATTTGAAATAAATACTTGCGGGTCCCTGACAGACTCCAGACGGGCCGTCGATGCGGCTGGCAATCTCTGGGACCTGTCACACTCTGTGATCCGTCTTTTTGCAAACACAAACGCTGCTGATTTCTTATCAAATGTAAAACCGGCCCAGCTCTTTCTTAAATGGTTACCACGAGCATGAAATTGACATTGTGAATCACATGTGACACTGGCTTGTCTGCGCTGTAATTGATCGGTGCTTAGGACCAGGCGGGGGCTGCCCCAGCCCCCCGCCGGCCGGGCCGCACCCCGCCCCCCGCCCCCGCTCGCAGGCAGAGCCCCGGCCCCCGCGAGCGTCGTCAGTGGGAGAAAACTCTAAGAAAATGCCAGATTCATGTTCGCTCCTCCGAGGTGTCAATTCCAATTTCCACGGCTTCATCATTACGCACATCAAACGGCTGTAATTGGTTGCTACAGAAATTTATCCTCCGAAAGGAGAGAGGGGGCAGCAGAGGAGGGAGCTTCGGAGGAGGACGGAAACGGTGGCGGTAATGAGATTTTGGAAGCCGTGGTGCCACCCCTGAGGTTGGCAGGGAGAGGAGAGGCTGGCGAGCACGAGCGCCCCTTCGCGCTGGCTAACAAAACGCCGTTTGAAAACAAGCCTGGCAGACTGTGGGTGTCACACAACAGTCGCAAACACACAGCACCGTTCCAGGAACAGCCGGCCGTCTTTCACTGCCGCGTCGTCACGGTGACCGCGGGCCACACCCGCAGGCTCCCTCCCCGCCCCCCCACAGTTTGCACAGCTGGAGGCGCCCTTTCCGTCCTGCCATCCAGACACTGGGGTGATGATGGCTGCTCTGCAGAAGGGGAAACCAAGGCCCAGAGAGGGGGTGGGGTTTGCCCGGGGTCCCAAACCCAGAGCACTGGGCCTCCTCCGTTAGGGCTTTGCCTCCAAACACCACTTGGGGCCTCTCTGCCGTGCCGTGACCCCCAACGGTGCATCGGCCTCCTGCCGGCCTCCCCCACCCCCGAGGCTGCCCACCCTTTGTCTGGCAGGGACGGCCCACGCCCGGGCTGCCCGTGAAATCGGAATTGGTTTTTCAGGCCATGGATTTTCTGGGGCCTCCTGGGGAGCGAGCCAGTCTGTGAAGAGACAGAGCAAAGGCCCCCGCAGGGCCCCTCCAGGCTCTCCTGCCTGGCCGGCTGCTCAGAACTTGGCCGCCCCCTTCTCTGCCTCTCCCCAGCCCCCAGGACCTGCCAGCCTGGGCTCAGCCTAACCTGGCCCCGGGGACCAGGAGTCCCTACGGCTGAGGGGGGCCCACACTACCCCCCTCTGGGCCCACGCACGGTCCAGCAGCTCCCTGGGCCAGGGTATTTATGTGTCTGCTTTTCCATTTGGATTTTGTGACTGATGAAACAATGATACTAAATTACAGGCGCAGCGATCGTGCCTTGCGGCAGGCGGGTGGTAGGCTTCCCGGACCGGGGCTACGCCAGACTCCTGCAGCCCCTCGACAGGCCCTCCCCAGCTCTCACCACGCCAGGAAGCAGGAAGCACCGCCCATTTTCTGATGGGGAAACTGACACACCAGCTGTTTCCCGGTTGAGCCTGCGACCTAGATGTTCAGGCTAGCATCCATTCCACAGCACCACACACCTGCAGAGGCTGCTGGAAGCATCTCAGGAAATCCATTTGTGGCACGACAGTCAGAAGCTGCTCAGGCCTCCTGAATAGGAAAAGCCTTGTTCCTCCTGGGTGCCTGGCTTAGTTTTCTTGCGTGGGCGGTTCCTTGGGTACATTGCAATGGTGCGTGTTTTCCTTTTTGCCTTGGCCCCTAGGAAGCCCAGAGTCAAACCATCATCTGTTTTTAGCTGTATGGCACCATGGTACACACTTCTGAATCCTGACCTTCTGAATCCTGGCTTCTCTCCATATTTACTCAGCTGGGTGTTATTTTGTTCTTACTATTTCAAATCCTTTGGGGAATGATGTGACTGAAGTTCAGAGAAGGGGGGTGGATCTGGTGTTGCTGGGCCTCTGTGGGGCCCACTTGCTAAATGCCATCCCTAGGGCTCTGTGCAGGGTCCATCGGGGGCTGGCACCAGGGTGGGTGCTTTGACAGGAGGAGTGCTTGGTGTTGCTGGCGATGGTGGGGGACCCACTCTGTGGCTTGATTCACGGCAGCTCCCAGGGGAACCACAGAGAAACCGTGGGGTGATTACGTCCAGGGTCGGCAAACAGGTTTCATTTATTTTGCCATTTTTGATGGAGAACAGCCTCCTGGAGCACTGTGTTAAGAAGGATTCTGTGGTCTTGTCTGTGAAGGAGTGACGTGCTTACTTAGTGCTGTCTGCCTGCCGTTTGCCACCTGGGGTTGTTGGTCCTACTTCATTGAAGCTGGGCTCACCGGCCACCACCTCTCCAGCCACTGTTCTTCCCTTCACTTGTTCAGCGAATGGTCCTTGGGCGCTGCCAGCAGGGCTCAGTGAGGCCTGCCCTCCAGTTCTGTCTGGGGAAGCCACCCCTGCAAGGTTCGGCAGCCAGGTCTACCGGGTTTCTGTTGCAGGCCCTGAAGGCTGGGCAGGTGAGGCCACCTGTGAGCAGGAGAGCATCCCCAGAGATGGGGACGGCCTGTGTCCTGAGAATACCAGGTGTGAGAGGTCACCAGAGCAGTGCGCGTGGGACAGAGCTGGGCTCTGGGGGGGGCCCCTGGGAGGTCCACGGGGAAGAGGCATGGCATGGGGCAACCCAGGGGGCTCGGGTCCCAAAAGGGATGGGCTGATGGGGGAGGATGAGCTGTCATGGGATCTGGGGCAAGTGAGTGGACCTCTCAGAGCCTCAGGTATGAATCCTGGGGACCACCAGGACCCCGGGCTCCTCCTCTGCTCCTGGAGAGCAGCTCAGAGCCTGTTCGGCAGCTCCCGGCCTCAGCATCCCCGGGAAGGAGAAGGCTGCCTGGTCAGGCCCTGGCCCGGGGTGGGGGGGCCCTCTGTCAGGGCTGCCCCACGCCAGGGTGGCTCAGGTAGGCAGGACACGCATGTCCTTACCTTACCTGGGGCTGCTCAGACACCAGAGCCCCGTGAGATTTTTATACTCAAGCCAGAACAGAGGTGACGTAAACATGGACCAACCGAGGTACACACGGGCGAGCGAGCCTTTCCCCATCTGCTGAGCCTGGAGGAGGGAGGCTGGGCCCGGCCCGGCCTGGGCGGAGGGGCTGCTAGGGTCTCCAACTCTTCCCAAAGTCCCTGCCCATCCCCAGAGACTCAGAATACCGGGGTGAATGCAGGCCTCGGCAGAGCTGTGCCAGCCTGGCCTGAAGATGGCCCAGTCCTGGCTCCCAGAGGAGGTGGAGGCCAGAGAGGGGTGGGACCTGCCATGGCAAGGCCAGCGAGAATGGTCTGGACGCCTCCGGGGCAGGCGAGGGGGGACGTGGGGCCGATGGGCGGCGGGCCCTGGGGCCGGGCACATTCTGGAGCCGTCCTCTGGACGTGCCAGTCCTTGGGGGCCGGCCTCTCCCTGGCTACCTCCTCTTCCCTCCCCCACCCTCAGCAGTGGGGGCCAGCGGGCTCTGCAGCAAACGTCTCCTGCAGCCCCTCCCCTCCTTCCCAGGCTATGGGCCGGGCATGCAACCGACCCCGGCTTCCTGCCCCCCACCCCAGCCCTCCGTGCTGCCCCTCCTCCCGGTGGCTGCCTGGCGAGGCCCTGGGATGCCCAGACACTGTGCCCAGGGGTAGTGGGCTGCCTCACAGCCCAGACCCTGGGGTGGCGGGGTCCTCCGACCGGGCTGGCCAGACCTCTCCTCGCCTCGCCGTGGAGCCAACCTGGGCCAGGCAAGGCCAGGCTGGCGTCTCCGAGTGAGTGGGGAAGGGAGGGGAAAAGCCAAAACTTTAAGGTATATGAACTGTGAAATTAAATTGAAATACTCAAATGAGGAATCGCAGAACAGCATAAGCAAAGGTGTTTACCGGGGCTTGACGTTAAATACAGACATTTCATAAACCCAGACACAAGATGCAGTGAAGTTATGTGGAATGTTAACCATAATTTACAGTGGAAAGAACGTTCCTGACTGCCGTAAACCTGCGTGCATGGCGTCACCATCCGGTGCTGGGAAGCTGAGTTCCCCTGGCTGCACTGCTGGGCACCCACGGCCCGCCAAGGGGCTGCCGGGCCTGGGGACGCCAGGGGCGGTGGGTGCTCACTGCAGGCACGGCCAGCGCTCCCCTCCCGGGTGGAAGGTGTCACCGGCGGGTCCAGAGATGACTGTGGTTGCCAGATTTGCTCTGCGCTTGGGCATTGCTGTAAAGCTCAGGTCAGGCAGACCTCGGCGGAGGAAATCTCTCCAAACAGAGAAGCAGGCGGTGAGTGGCCACCCAGGTGCTGACCGGTTCCTGGTCCCACCTGGTCTTGGTCCTGGGGCCCCGCCCACCGATGGGGGCCAGGTGCAAGGCAGGCCTGGAGAGCTCCCACCCAGAGACGCCAGCCCCAGGCCAGGGGATGGGGGCCAAGGCACCCAGCTTCCTTTGTCTGCCCCCTCCTGCAGTCAAATTCCTTCACAGGAAGATAGCCATTTACACTGTAGTGAGAAAGAGCCCCTTTATTGTGCTCCCTCCCCAGTACAGTTGTGTTCTCTCTGGCTGTGGAGTCTTTGTTGACCCTGGAAAGCCACTGGCATAGAAAGGCTTGAAAGGGGCAGGGAGCGGCCCAGAGCCACACACCTGCTTCTAGTTGCGTTCTGATTGGAACTCACCTTCCGGGCCTCTGGGGAGGGCAGCTGAGCCCAATCAGAGTTCTTGGCTGGGCACATTTATCGAGAGCAGCAGCCCCACAGACCAGAATCACAGCCCGCATTTCAAGTGTGTGTGGGTGTGTGTGGGTGTGCAGGTGAGGATGCCTATGTGTGTGGCTGTTTGTGTGACGCATCTGAACAGGACCCGAGTGTGTCCATGTGTCTGTGTGAATGTGTGTCGCTCGGGGGTGGCAGGGCTCAGTGTGTGCCCGGGGTGGCTGTGGCCCCTGCACACCTGGACTGTGGGGTAGCCCTTGCCCAGGCAGGCAGCCCCAGAGGTTGTGGGCTGGAGGGGACATGCCCCCCGGCGCCCTGCACCCAGGGCTACTGAAGACGGATGGAGCGGCCTGGTACCAGGCACTCCTGCAACCCCCTACCCCGGCCCCGGCCTGTCCCGGAGCCTGTGTGTGGGGGCTTCAAGCCATGTGGAGTGCGGGGTGTAGGATCCCTATTGCCTGTGTTCAGCTCAGTGTGAAATGAGGCCCCCGCCCCTCCCCCCAGGCCAGCCTTGGCCAGGGATATTGGACACAAAAGCTGAGCCTGGAGAGGCCAGATGGGCTGCCTTCACCTGGATGGATGGGTGGGTGGGCTGGGGTGGTGGGGAGGGTCCCCAGTTGCCAGGAGCATGCCCGGCACGTGGCCCGAGGCTGGGCTGTCCTCCCAGGCCCAGATCCACCTGGGTGCCCAGTGGGTGGGTTCAGAGGGGACAGCCAGTGTCCCCGTCCACAGGGGCCAGGCTGTGTGCTGCAGTGCTGCCCTCAGCGTCTCCTCCAGCCGCACCTCGGGGGAGGGGCACTGGCAGAGGGGCACTGGCGGGCCCAGATCCCAGCCCAGGCTGCCCACCTCTGACGGGTGCCCCCTCCACTCCAAGCCCTCCCCCAGTGCACACAGGTAGGCATCCATAAGCCTGTTTACCAAGCGTGTATTGTGTGCCCACTGCCTACCAGGCTCCGAGCTGGGAGCTGGGACCCCAGCGCCAGATGTGGCCCTTGCCCTCTGGGGCCCCCATCTTGGGGGTGGGACAGGAGCGGCAGTCACGGCTGTGTGGCCAATCGATTTCTGGCCTCGTCAGCCAGGCCCTGGGGAGGGGCTGGGCCCAAGATGGGCCACCTGGGTCCCCAGGCCTCGGGGGGTCCCTGGGGCAGCCCTGTCAGGGTCCTTGGTGTCCCGGCCCAGGGCAACTGCCCCTAGGGGCATCCTGCCTCCTGCCATCCCTCCCAGGCTGTGCCCTGTGCCCGCCCACATTTGCCTGGTCACCCTTACATGTGCAGGAGGCCGGTGGCATTTCTCCAGACTCCCAGCCTCCCTAATTTCTGTGCTGCTGCTACAGGGAGTGTTTTCTTTAAAAACAGGATGGGTGTGAGAAAAACAACAATGCTCGAAAACCACACTTAATGGGGGGGTCGGGCTGGCTCGTTAGCACCGAGTAATCCACTGAGCTGCAACCTCACGGCTGGGAAACAAAAATAAACAACCCACCCGGGGGCGCTGGGGACGGGGCCTTCCACATTCAGCCCCCAGTGCCTGGGTCCGGGGTCTCAGGACAGCGGCAGGAGGGCTCCCGGTCAGCAGGGGCACAGGCACCTCCATGGGGACTGCCTTCCTCTGCCACCCTTGCCGGGCACCCACCCTGGGAAAGGTCACTTGGAGGTGGTGCTCCCGGCGGGAAGAGAAGGGGACAAACCTCCCAGCCCCTCCCTGGGGGAGGGACGAAACCTTTGTGGCAGCCGAAATCCTGCTTGGTAATTTAAGCTTGCTTCCCCCCGCTCCATCCTCAGTGAAGAAGAACAGCTGGCCTTGTCTCTTTTTCTAATAAATCCCATCCGACTGCACTGCCGGGGAGGGACCTGCCAGCTCAGCCGTCCGGCCCAAGGAGAAGGGCCAGATCTCCATCAGCCCTGGGCTCTGGAAATCGGACGGGGAGACCCAAGCGGCGACCCCTGCCCCGGGCAGCCCTCCACTCGCGCCGCCTTTGTATGAGTGGGTGGGGTGCGCCGTGCCGGCGGGAGGGCCGGGGTCTGGGGGGACGGCAGCCACTCATTTGTGCAGCCGAGTTCCAGGCGCATTGTGTACTGGGCCGAACTTTAGCTCACAATTTGGGATTAGAGCAAATCCGAGTATTTTTCTGCATGCCTGCCCGCTCCCGGGCACCCAGAGCCTGCTGGGTAACTGCCTATTATCCGCCGGTTCCACTCCAGTGCCCTCCCCAATAAAACTTTTCATATCCTTATAAACGAACTCGATTGCCGTGTTATAAACATTTACACTGTGCTAACAGATCATCTCCGCACATCAGAATTGGCTAAATTCCCTTTTCCAGATGAATATATTGAAGGAGATTAGAGATATGATAGCTTTTCAGATTGCTGAACCCAGAGAAATTAGTTTAGTGAGCATTTACAGGGGCTAAATTGGAACCATTAAATAGTGGATTAAATTGACGGCACTTTCATTGTCTGTCCTTCGGTACTGCTGTAAAATCAATTAGCCGTCACCAGCCCATTCTCCATACAGGGACATTGCCGTCCTCCCTGGAAGCTGATGCAAAACCTCCCAGCGGTGGCGAGGGGTGTGAAAACACACCTATTAGGTGGGACCCGGGCTGCCCGGGGAAGGCCCCGCCCGCTGCCCTGGCCTCGCTGCACCCCCAGCCTCTGCCGGCTGTGCATCCAGGGGCTGCTGGCAGCTCCCCCCTCCCCGGAGGCGACGGGGACAGGTGAGGGGGGTGCCTGTGAACATGGCTGGGCCCCCGTAAGACAGGCCGAAGATGGCGCATGTCCACGGGGAAGCAGCAGGCTCGGAGGGTGCTCAGGGGCTGCCTGGAGCGTAGCTTTCAGGTCGTGACCGAGCGTGTGCGTTTTGCCGTCACAAGCCTGTGCTGGGAGCTTACTGAGCACCAGCCACGGACGAGTGGGGAGCCCACTGAACCCTCCCCACGGCCCTGGGGGGCAGGCGCTCTTCTTGTACCCATTTCACGGAGGAGGAAACTGAGGCTCAGCTGGTCCGGCAGCCGGCCCACTGTCCACCGCTGGCCCTAGGCGAGCACTGCAGCCTTGAGCCGCTGTCCTGGGCAAGAACCCTCGGGCCATGCCCAGGTCTGGAAGGAGAGTGGGGCCTACCTCACCCACCAAAGGTCAGGATTGAGTGACCCTCGGGGCAGAGAAGCAAGTCTGGGGATGAGTGGATGGTCCAAGCGAGCTCAGGAGGATGGGCCAAGGCGAGGGGCACCCTGGAGAATGGGGTGGGGGCAGGGAACACCCTTCTTGGGCCAGCGCCCTCATCTGTCCCTGCAGAATTCAAACGATCAGCACAGGACCCTGGGTTGTACTGATGGGGAAACTAAGGCCCAGAGGCGGTAGGTCCGAGTCACACAGCAGGTGGCAGCCGGGTGGACAGTCAGCCTGTTTAGTAAACCTGGTTTGCGGTCAGTCCGATTTGACTCAACCAGCGGTGGGGCCCTGAAGGAACTTCCCCCAAACACACTCTGGACACACTTTGGTTTTGTTTCTTTGGCCACGCTGCACAGCTTGCGGGATCTCAGCCCCCCCACCAGGGATTGAACCTGGGCCACGACAGTGAAAGCCTGGCACCCTAACCACTAGGCCAGCAGGGAACTCCTCGGACACACATTTTAGATGCAGGAAGACAGGGTCGTGCGTGGGAGACGGTGGGCAGAGGGCACTCGGGGTCTGGACTGGGGGTTGGGGCAGCGGGGCCGGAGACTGGGTGGCGCGCGGGATCTGGTGACGGCCTCTGCCCCGCGGTGTGCTCTGCTGGGAGCCCTCGTGCCCACTCCTGAGCTCAGCTCAGAAGTCACCTGCTCCAGGAAGGCTCCTCTGACCCCGCCGCCCCCTCCATCAGGCCAGGAACCCCCCTACCCCCGCTCCCACGGGCTGTTGGGCTTCCCCATGTCATGGCAGTCATGACACTAGGTAGGAAATGCTGGCCTGCAAGGAGCCCGCCTCCCCCTCTGCTCCGGGGCCCGTGGGTCCAGCCTATCTTTGAAGAGTGGGGGGGGGACGGGCCCAGGTGTGCCGATGGCCTGGCCACCAGGCAGGTCATTGAGAACGTGAACAGGATGCAGCAGCCAGGGGAGCCCCGGGCCTTCCTTGGCCCAAGTGCAGGGGAGGGGAGGCCTACCCTGGGAGCTGACTGGCAGCAGAACGGCCACCCTCCCAGTGGCCGGAACACGCACGGGGTCTCGTGGCTGTGAAGAGGTGGCTCCGTCCCTTCTCAGGCAAGAGCCTTTCCTCAGACATTCTGGCAGCACCCACAGTCCGCAGAGCACTTCCCTCCCGTGAGCCTGGGACGGCCATCGGCCCCATCCCAGACAGGAAGCAGGAGAGACTGGGGTAGGCAAGCTCGCCCAGCCCGGCAGAGGGGAGCTGGGCTCCACTGAGGGACCCCGTGCCCCCGGCCCACTCGGCCTGAGCTGAGCCCTGGGGCACACGGCCATCAGGACCCCACCCAGCGGCTCGGTGCTCCATAGCACTTCCCCGTCCCCGCTCTGGCCCCGCAGGACGGAGGAGGCTGGCGGACCAGCCCTTCTGTGCAACTTTTCAGAGACCAGCCTGCGGCCAAGATGTGGACAGTCCTGTGGATGGGCTGAGCCCCTCCAGGCTGGGCCGGGCCTTCGGCCGAGGCCTGTGTGTATGTGTGGAGGCCATGAGGACCCAGAGGGAAGGTGGGATGGAGCTGGCCTGTGGGGGCCTGGGCAGGACCCGCCCAGATGTCCACTCCTGGCCGAGGGGCCCTTAGCCGTCTCCTTCGGAGGGTGACGGGGACGAGCTGCTGGGCGGGGTGCTGAGCGGCCCGTCCTGGGAAGAGTGCAAAGCCCGCTGTGGGGGGAGGGAAGCGGGAAGAGCTGGGCCTGGAGCCTGGAGGTGTGAGGTGCCCTCCCTGGGGATGGGGTGCCCGGCGGCCCCGCACACAGTGCCGGGCACACACGGGCAGAGCCTCAGGGCTTGGGGCCCCCAGACCCCTGCCCGGGTCCCCGCAGCATCCCAGCACCGCTCTGTCCTCACCGTCCTGACGGCTGACCTCCGGCTGCTCTGAGAACTGGCCGCCCCCAGGCTGGTTGAGAGGCCCCTGTTCCAGCAGATTAGCCCCCCCCCAAGAAAAACACACCACGGGTTTCATCTGAGCCCAGCAGGTGGGCGGGAGGCCTCACAACAGAGAAGCCCAGACGGGCGGGGAGGGGCTGCAGGGAGCACCGCACAGGTCAGGTGACGCCCGGGCATGGAGATGAGGGGTCTGCAGCCCGGGGGTAAGTCCGGGTCAGAGAAGCCCGTGCAGGGCAGAAACTTTGCACCCAGCGAGGACTGTGGGTGGGGCCGGTCTGGGATGGGTCCTCTGGGGTCTGCCCAACACCTTGGCTAACTCCCGGGTCTCCCTGCTACCCAGAGGCCCTGAAAGGATTCTTCATCCCATCTTACAGATGAGGAAACTGAGGCTGGGGAAGGGGGGGGGCCCCTCTGGGCCTGGGACCCCAGGCAGCTTGCTCATCAGAATTGCAGACCCCTGGGCCACACCCTCATTTTTCACATGGGGGAACCGTGGCCCAGAGGGACAGGAGCCCGCCAAGGTCACACAGGATGCTGGCCTCCTGTCCCGGCCTGGGCCCCTCTGCTGGGGTGTGCAGCCCCTCCCCACACCAAGCCCATACCCCGGGCCAGGAGGCAGCCCCCGGGGCTGGGTGGAGGCTAGGTGGATAAGGTTTCTGGCAGCTGGCGGGGGTGGGCACGGTGGGTCTGGTGCAGGGGGGGAGGGGGGGAGGGCTACAAAGGCAGGTGAGAACGGCGGCCACAGGAAGTTCTCACGGACAAACAGGGTGAACCGGCCGCCCCCGCTAGCCCCTGACAACTGATGTTAAAGTAGAGGGCAGTCTGGGCGCACATGGCCCTGCACAGGAAGGGGCTGGAGACGCCCCTACTCCCTGGCTCTGTGCTCAGCGCTCCCGGCTCTAAGCACGCTGGGTGGTGGGCCACGTCTCTGGGCCCCCCACCCCGAGCTTCCAGGCCGGGATTCTGGGGGTCCCTCCATTCACCCCCCAGCGGACACTCCAGGGATTGGCCGGCTGCCTGGGAGGAGGACCCAGAGAGGCTGTGTGGACTCTGCCACTGAGTCACTGGTAAGTGCCTCTGCCCCCTGGGCCTCAGTTTCTCCCCCTGGACGGCCGGGGCCCCTCCCCCTCCCCCTCCCCCTCCCCTGCCCTCCTCTCGCCCATCCCGGGGGCTGCCAGGAGGAGAGTGAGCCAGGGCCCTGCCGGCAAAGATGAGACCACAAGGTGTGTTATGGTTGTCACGCTTGTCACAGGCAGAGTTTCACGCTCGGCCCCTGGGGACCATGAGGGCCTGTGGGGCAGGGGCCAGGGACGCGGGGCCTTTCATCACCTGGGCCGCCGGCTCTCCGTTCGGGACAGTCTTCATCTGGCCGTGATGAATGGCTGCAGCTCCGCTTGGAAGGCCTGGGAGAGGAGCCAGAGAAGCTGGGCAGAGGCTCTAAGACGTGGAGGTGAAGGGGGTGCGGCGCCGGGAGGGCCACTGGTCCGTCTGTCCAGGCCGCTGTCCTCCGCCCTAGAACGAGAGCAGGAGGGGCTGGAGCACGGGGTGGGGGCGTTTCTAAGCACACTTTCTGGAACGTTTGGACGCATGGGAGGGAATGCAGGCTGGGCCACCGCGGACGGGCACCCGCGCGTGCCCTGAGGCTCCGGGCAGCCCCTGAGATGCGGCCGAGTCTGGGTGCAGCAGGGCTGTGGAGGCGAGACCAGAGGTCCATCTGTGCCCCTTCCTCCCCCTTCCAGTTAGAGGACACGAGCCAGGCCGGAGCGGCCTGCCCACCAGGGACGCACGCCCGGCCGTGTTGCGGGAGCTGCGCCGCCCACCTGCTGGGGGGACCAGGCAGTGTGAGGTGGGGCGCCTGCCCCGTGGCCGCCGTCTGTTGCACTCTGCTGCTCTGGGTCCTGCGTCGCCGTCGTGGGGCTCGTCCTCGGGGTTAAAGCCGCTTGGCTGTCTGGCTTCGGGGAGAAGGAAGCAGGTTGGCGTCGAGATGTCTTCGAAAACAGGTGGTGTAAGAGTCAGCGATGGACGCGAAAGTTAGTGGGCAAAAGGGAGATGAGACACAGGAACCCACACTCTTCCCGGAGAGACACTTACTAAACTTTCTGGACTTTTTTGTGTGTGGGGGGGTAAAATATACATAACATTTACCGTCTTAACCCCTTTTCAGTGTCCAGTGCAGGGGCCTCAAGAGCGTTCCCACTGCTGTGTTGTGTCACCACCAGAATATTTTCTTCGTCCGAACTGAGACTCCGTCCCGTTAAACACCGACTCCCCTCCCCTCCCCCAGCCCTGGGCCCCCACCTCCTACTTCCTGTCTCTCTGACCCTGACTCCCCCAGGGTCCTCACGTGAGTGGAATCGCAGTGTCTGTCCTTCTGTGTCTGGCTTATTTCACCGAGCAGCATGTCCTCAAAGTCCAGCCACATTGTAGCAGGTGTCAGTACTTCATTCCTTTCTGAGCCTGGATCTACTGATTAATTACAAAGAGAAAACTAGTAACTTCACGTGGGAGAAAGCCAATAGGCACCAGCAGGGGATCAAGTTGGCATCACCCGGGACGGGACAAACATCCCAGGCTCTCCTGACCTGAGGCCCCGGGGAGACACGGCATCACTCTGGGGATGTTCCTGCCCCGAACACACAGCCCGAACGCGCCCAGTCATGAGGAGACCCCACAAAGCCACACGGAGGAGCGTCTGACAAAGCAGCTGGCCGGCACTCTTGACAAAATGTCAGTGTCGCAAAAAAGACTGAGGCGCTGTCCCAGAATGACCGTGACGACGGTGACGTGACAGCTACGTGCAACGCAAGGTCGTGGGACAGGACATGGGCGTCAGCAGGACGACTGGTGACCCTTGGAAAAGGCTTGTATCAGGAACCGCATCTATACCCAGGACCCTGGCGGGAATCAACTGTTAGATAGTCAGGAGTTTTGCAAACCAGCTGTAAGTTCTGCAGGTTGGCCGCAGTGGGAGTATTTATACCATAGAGAGAGGCTAGCGGCGCAAAGCAGGACTTTTGGGGGGAGGGGGAGACCTTACAAGCACACCACCGGTTCTGTAAGATGCGACATTAGGGGAAGCTGGGCGAGGGTAACTGGAATGCTGTTCCTGATTTTGCAGCATTTTCGCAAGTCCGAAATTACTTCAAAATAAAAAGTTTTCAAAAGTTCTAAAATCAGAGGCTCAGCTCCTGGCAAACCAATCCCCTTTCTGTGTCCTTCAGAGGCACCAGTCACCACCCAAGCCTGACACACTCTTTCCTCAGCTCCTGGGTAACCACACCCTCCTGGCCTCCTTCTTCTCCTCAGTCCCTTTCAGTCTTTTAAAAGAGGCTCTAGGGGCTTCCCCGGTGGCGCAGTGGTTGAGAATCTCCCTGCCAATGCAGGGGACACGGGTTCGAGCCCTGGTCTGGGAAGATCCCACATGCCGCGGAGCAACTGGACCCGTGAGCCATGGCCGCTGAGCCTGCGCGTCCGGAGCCTGTGCTCCGCGACAAGAGAGGCCGCGATAGTGAGAGGCCCGCGCACCGCGATGAAGAGTGGCCCCCGCTTGCCACAACTAGAGAAAGCCCTCGCACAGAAACGAAGACCCGACACAGCCCAAAATAAATTAATTAATTAATAAACTCCTACCCCCAACATCTTCTTTAAAATAAATAAATAAATAAAAATAAAATAGACTCTAATTTCTTTCTTTCATTCATCTATCCATCCCTCCACCCACCTGTCCATTCACCATCCATCTGTTATCCGTCTATCCATCCATGCTCCACCCGTCCACCTATACGTCCTCCCCTCTATCCATCCATCCATTTACTGTTTTTCTTTTTGATAAATTTATTTATGTATTTATTTTTGGCTGCGTTGGGTCTTCATTGCTGTGCACAGGCTTTCTCTAGTTGTGGCGAGCAGGGGCTACTCTTGGTTGCGGTGCAGGGGCTTCTCATTTCGGTGGCTTCTCTTGTTACAGAGCGTGGGCTCTAGGCACGTAGGTTTCAGTAGTTGAGGCACGTGGGCTCAGTAGTTGTGGCTCACGGGCTCTAGAGCACAGGCTCAGCAGTTGTGTCACACAGACTTAGCTACTCTGTGGCATGTGGGATCTTCCCGGACCAGGGCTCGAACACGTGTCCCCTGCATTGGCAGGCAGATTCTTAACCACTGCGCCACCAGGGAAGTCCCACCTTTTACTATTTTTAGAGCAACTTAAATGCAGGGCACTGCTCTCGTTTATTTTTCAGTACTGAGCAAAAGAGACAAAGCCCCTGACCTCATGGAGTTCATACGCCAATGGCAAGAAGAGCAAGCCAACAGGAAAAGAACTCCGTGAATTAAACACGAAGGAAGGGATGAGGTATCACGGGGGACGGGGGGTGGGAGGTATAAAGCTGGGAGCTGTGGGTGCCCAGACAGTCTGCCCCCTCCCAGCACATCCCGGGGGCTGTGATCTTACCCCCCGCCCCAGCTCCACCATGAGCTCCAAGCCTGCAACCGTCGCACCATTTGATCCAGGCACACAGGAAGAGTCCAAGTGAGTTGGATGGTGTTTGATGGGGCCCCGTGTGGGGTTGGACTCCAGCGTCCGACCCAGACAAGCCCTTGAAGCCGGGAATCCCCAGTTCACGGAGGCGCTGGGAGACAGGGACCCCTGGCCACCGGTGCTGGAAGCCGGGCTGGCCCTGGAAAGACATTTGGCAACGTGGGCTCAGCACATCTTTGACCAGTAATGCCACGTGTGGGAGGCTCTTCCAAGGAAATTACCCAAAATGTGGGGAGAGCGTTAGGCCCAAAGATATTCACTGTAACATTACTTTTAACGACCAAAAAAAAAAAAAAATTGGAAGCAGCTGAAATGTCCAACAATCGGGGAGTAGTTTAGTAAATTATAGTCCACAGACTCGATGGAATACTAGGCAGTCATTAAAAGTGATCATTACAAAGGCGTCTGCAGTGTAACGCTGAAGGGAGAGCAGCGGACAGGACTGTGTGTACATTAGGGGTGTAACGATGTAACAAACGCATGCAGCGGGGTGGGGGAAAAGCCTGGGGGGGATGGAGCGGCAGAGGACACAGTGTGGTGAGCTGGGGAGGCGGAGAGCAGCTGCTCTTTTCTGTTTTCTGACTTTTCTATAAAGTATGATATCTTTAGTAATTTAAGATACAGGCACACCTCGCTTTACTGCGCTTCACAGATACTGCATTTTCCACAAATTGAAGGTCTGTGGGGACCCAAGTCTATCGGCGCCATTTTCCCAAGAGCGTCTGCTCGCTTCGTGTCTCTGTGTCACACACACACTGGTAATTCTTGAAATATTTCAAAGCCTCCGCCAGCCAAAAGATTACAACTCATTAAAGGCCCAGATGATGGTTATAGCATTTTTTAGTGATAATGTATTTTTCATTAAGGTAGGTCCGTTGTTTTTTAGACATAAGGTTATTGCATACTTAATAGACTACAGTGTAGGGCAAACACAACTTTTATCTGCACTGGGAAACCGAGAAGTTGGTGTGAGTGGCTTTACCGCGGTACTCTCTTCTTTGTGGTGGTCTGGAGCCAAACCCATGACATCTCCGACGTGTGCCTGTACTTAATAAACAAAGTTATTGCAGGATGTCAGGATTGTGGCAAGTTTTGTTTTCTCTTTGTGCTTTTCTGGATTTTCAAAATGTTCTCCTGGGCTTCCCTGGTGGCACAGTGGTTGAGAGTCCGCCTGCCAATGCAGGGGACACGGGTTCGTGCCCCGGTCCGGGAGGATCCCGCATGCCGCGGAGCGGCTGGGCCCATGAGCCATGGCCGCTGAGCCTGCGCGTCCAGAGCCTGTGCTCCGCGACGGGAGAGGCCACGACAGTGGGAGGCCCACGTACCACCAAAAAAAAAAAAAAAAAAAGTTCTCCTATGAAGAGGATCGCTCTGGTCCTGTGATGGGAGGAGGTGGGGGGGGAGGAATGGGGGTGCCACCCCTTGTGGGATCATTGGCACAGGGACACCCTTCCTGCCCTCAGAAGGGCCATCCGGGTGGAGGAGCAGGTGTGCCCACAGGGTCCTGAGGGGGGACTGGCCTCTCGGCGGGCATCACAGGCTACCCTGAAGGAAGCCCTGGGTGCCCTGGGGACGGGGGGACGCAGGGCACTGGGCTGTTATGGAGGGGCATCTACAAGGAGAACAGGGTGGTCAGAGGCCTGCGAGGTGCACTCTGGGGGAAGAGGGGAATCAACCGGAGGTTGTTCCACACGCACTCTGCCCAGGCGTCGCCTGCACCAACTCATTCATGTCTCAGAAACGGCCGTGAAGAACAAGCCTGTTTGTCAGAGGAGGAAACGGAGGCTTGAAGGCCTCAAGCAACCTGCCCAGAGCCATGACGCTGGTAAGTGGGTGAGCGCCCCAGAAATGGCTCTCCTAGGATTGTGCAGTGTACAACTTACACCACTGTCCAGGGCCTGCATCAGGGTTCAGACCCAGGTCAACCCGAGTTCAGAGTCTGGGCTTTCCCACCTGGCCACAGGCCCGGTGCCAGAAACACAATAAGAAGTTGTCCTATAGTCCTCAGGGAGCTCAGAAACCAGGGAGAGAGGAGGACACGGGAAAGAAAACCATAAAGGTGATGAAGACGATGATGGCGCTGCCGGTGATAAAGGCACTGATGATCCTGGCGATGAGGGTGATGGTGCCGAAAGTGGCCAGCATTCGTTCAGTGCTCTTCATGTACCAGGCACTGTGCTAAGTCTTTCAGATAAAGTATCTGGGTGGTCGGTACTATCCTGCCTATTTGGTCTTTCAGCCCATGAAGGGAAGGGCTGATATTTTCACCTAAGTCCACATGATTCCTGGGTCTGGGCTGGACAAAGGCCCGAGGGAGGCTGGGTGTAAGGGGCTAGGACTGAGGTCTATGCAGAGGGGGTCTACCCCCTCCCCCATCCAGCAGAGGGAGGGGAAACGTGATGGGCAGAGCTGATCCACATTGTTGGGGGGGGGGGCCCAGATACGGCCCCTGCCTGGAGGGTTGATGCCAGGCCGGAAGTGAGAGGACCAACAGCCCCGGGGCGCAGATGCCTGGGGCTGAGCGGGGGCGCGTCAACCTGCTCGTGTTCCTTTTTTGCAGATGGAGGTTGAGCGCTGCGGAGGGGCAGGCGTATCCGCCATGGTTTTTATTTTCTGTATTTTACGACGCTTTGACGTCTCAGGGGCCCTGCTGGCCAGGAAGAAAGTGCCCCTTGCCCCAGGGTTAGCTGGTCTGAGAGGTAGCAGATACTCCCATGAGCGCGCCTATCTTACGGAACCAGCCAACACAGAGCCCACCCCTCCTCTCTCAGGCTCCCACGCTCCCAGGGCAATATTTCCCCGCCCTCAGTCACCCAGGGCCAGGAAGCAGACAGCTGGAGACCCCCCTATAGCCCAGAGCCTGCCCCAGTTCTTCAATCCATCCAACCATAAGCCAGTGCACTGCTGACCCCGCCTCACCCATTCCATCCCCTGAAAACTGCAATAAAGGCTCTGGGCCCTGCTCCCCCCAGGTTCCTTCTGCCTCTGGACCGACCCGCTGCTGCCCCGTGTGGCCCTGCATGGCCTGCCCCCTCCTCTGGGGAACTGTGAGTGATGAACTCTTCTTTCAAGGCAGTGGTCTCCATGTCTGTCACCTTATATACCTGATTAAAATACATCATGGGTGCAGATCTCAACATGGCAGGGGGGGCCTTGGGCCGCGTGGCAGATACAAGTTCAGACACAGGCTGTCTGGCTGGCCCGTCACGGAGCTGCTGAGGTGGGGTGAGCAGGGGCCCCGGTTGGCCTGTGGGCTGGGTAGCCATGGGGCAGTGGGAGGGGACGCGCCTTCTGATTTCTGCTCATCGCCCGCTGCTGGGTGACTGGGGCGGGTCTCCACCTCTCTGTGGGCCTCCTCTGTGGACTGGAGACCTGGGCCTGGGAGCTGCTGGCCGGCCGGGCTGCAGGGGGCTGCTGAGCTGACAGCCAGGTGGGCGTGGGGCCGTCGCCCCCCCAGTAGAGCCACCACCCTGCCCAGGACCCGCTCGGCAGCCCCTGTAGGCAGCAGAGGGCGGGCAGGGCCAAAAGCCGGGCTGAGGTGTAGGGGGAGGGCAGTAGCCGGCGGGGCCCCCGGCCGCCTCACCCCTGTGCCTGCTGGTCAGCATCTGACCCCGGCCCAGCTCCCCTTCCTCCGGGCCCGGCGCTCTCCGTCCACTGGGCCGCCTCCCCAGGGGTGTCAGGCCCTGAGTGCACGGCCACGGCCAGCCCGGCCGGCCCATCATTGAAGCCTCCCTCCCGTAATTGGCAATGTTGTCATATTTATTCACAACAGATCGGATTGCCAGGAGCTTGCTGGGGCTCTCCGGAGGCCCGCCGTGAAATCGGTTTGAAATGGTGTGTCAGGTTTTTCTCTCCCTGCTGAAGCGACCATCTGGCTGCCGGGCCGGGGCTGGGCTGATACACTGACCCGGGGAATCGCGGCTAAGCCGCTCCCGGGGGCCCACACGCCCGCGCGCCGCTCCGGCCTCCCCCGTGGGCTCGGCTGCAGGGGGAGACCTGGGCGGGGCGGGGGGGGGGCAGGAGGCCGAGAGCTCCCGGGCACCACGCTGGCCATCCAGGCACTGCCAGGTTGGCACCTCTCCCACAGCCCTACCCCGGGTGGCCCGGATCTCAGCGGCTGAGCAGAATTAAAGGGTGAGTTTTTTTTTTTTTAATTATTTAAAAAACGTATTTATTTTTGGCTGCGTTGGGTCTTTGTTGCTACGCACGGGCTTTCTCTAGTTGTGGCGAGCGGGGGCTACTCTTCATTGTGGTGCGCGGGCTTCTCACTGCGGTGGCTTCTCTTGTTGCGGAGCACGGGCTCTAGGCGCGCGGGCTCAGTAGTTGTGGCTCGCGGGCTCTAGAGCACAGGCTCAGTAGTTGTGGTGCACGGGCTTAGCTGCTCTGCAGCATGTGGGATCTTCCCAAACCAGGGCTCCAACCCGTGTCCCCTGTACTGGCAGGCGGATTCTCAACCACTGCGTCACCAGGGCAGCCCCAAGGGTGAGTTCTCGATTGTGTGGCAGTTCTGTCTGGGTCGACGGGGGCTCCAGTCCTGGCAGTCCTCGGGCCCCTCCCACCACAGCGCGTGGCCCTGTGAACGCCTGGTGTCACTCAGCTGGGGGGCGGGGGCAGCTCCCAGGAAGGCCCCAAGCTGGACGTGATCAGGTGGCCCCACTGATGCCAGGAGGGCTGCGAAGTGTCATATCCAGGGGAAGAAATGGGCTGGGAGCCCGTGAAGCAGACCCTCAATAAAGCAGGGGCACCAAAACCTTTTTTCTAAGAAACATTTTATTTCAAAAATCAAATGGGGCAGAAACTAACACACCATTGTAAAGCAATTATACCCCAATAAAGATGTTAAAAAAAAAAAAAATCAAATGGGGCCGCTTCACACCTATTAGGATGAAGTATATATTTTTAATATAATAATATTATATATATTTCTACAGAAAATAGCAAACATTGGCAAGGATGTGGAGAAATTGGAACACTTGCACCCTGTTGGTGGGAGTGTAAATTGGTACCACCGTGGTGGAAAACAGTACAGAGCTTCCCCCCAAAATTAAAAATAGAACTGCCATATGATCCAGCAATCCCACTTCTGGGTCTGCACCCAAAAGCATCGGAAGCAGGACACAAAGAGATACGTGTACGCCCACGTTCACAGCAGCCCAAAGGGTGGAAGCCACCCAAGTGTCCATCGACGGATGATGGATGAACACAGTGTGGTCCATCCACACAATGGAATATCACTCAGCCCTAAAAAGGGAGGAAACTCTGACACCTGCCACAAGGTGGATGGACCTTGAGGACGTGATGCTCAGTGAAATAAGCCGGACACAGAAGGACAGATACTGTGAGTCCACTCCTATGGGGTCCCTGGAGGAGCCAGGGTCACAGAGACAGAAAGTAGGGGGTGGGGCGAGGGGCTGGGGGAGGGGAAGGGGCATCCGTGTGGAACGGGGACAGAGTCTCAGTTTGGGAAAATGGAAAGTTCTGGAGACGGACGATGGTGACGGCTGTCCAACGTGACCACACTGTGTATGTACTTGATGCCCCTGAACTGGACATAAAAATGGTTAAGAGGATAAATGTTATGTTATGTGCATTCTACCACAATAAGAAAATCAGACGGAGCCGCCACCTACGGGGAGCCTGGCGTGTCCCATGTGGCTTGCTTCTGGGCAGAGGGTGGGCCCGGAGCCCCTTTGGGTTCTGGTTCTGAGCTCTGGCTGCCCTGTTCCCCTGCAGGGGAATGGGGAGGGGATGGGCTGCCCACGGCCACGCCGGGGCCCTCGGGGCCAGGCGGAGCCAGGGAGGCCGGACTGTGGGGCTGGAGCCACACACCAGGCCAGGACTCGGGGTCTGGGATGGGCCAGAGCAGGGGCGGCCTGCTAGGGACACCTGCTTATTTTTAATGCTGACGCCACATCAGGAAAGCCAGTTAGGCAGTGGTGGTGAGAAATTGATTGGTTTTGGAGCAAAGACAGAAACCCAGAGCTCAGGAGGTTGTGGGAATGACGGGGAGGTGTAGTTGGCCCTCCCGTCCCGTGTGTGTCTGTCTGTTGTCCCTTGGAGGAGCCGGGCGAGGGGGCGGGTCCGGGCGCCCCAGCCTGCCACCATGGCCACCTGCTGGGTCTGCAGGAGTGACACTGGATGCACAGAGGCTGGGCTGGGGTCTGTCTTGGGCCCCCCACGGTGGGGGCATGGCTCCTCCCCTGGGAGGCTGGTCCGGGCCCCTCCAGCCCACACCTGCCCCGCCGTCCTCTCCCACCTGGGCCAAAGCAGGGCCCACGCTGGACCGCTGCCAGGTGGGCTCCCTGAGGCCTCCCTGCCCCTCACCCAGCCCCCACCCTCCCTGGGTTCCACCCACACCTGGGTTCTGGTCTCAGCACCTCTGCTCACTGGCCGGTGACACCGGGCAGCTAAAGGCCCCGTCCGGCCCTCAGTTCTTCCCTCTGTAAAAGGGGGTGGAGGGCGTTGCCTTTCCCTCCCACCCCTTCTGCATCAAGCTGGATGTCTGCTCCGAAGCCTCCAGGATGGACGGGGGCCCTGGGCACCCAGATCCAGGCTGTGGACAGCAGGGGGCGGCTGAGAGGCCCAGAGGGGCCGGCAGACTCGTCGAAGGTGCCCAGGGGGTTGGGGTCCTGCCTTCCAGCGTCCTGGGCACCCCAGGCCTCCCCCACCGGCTCCTGCCAGCAGTGTGCCCCCACTCCGTCGTCACTGTAGGCAAGGCTCTTACCCCGGCTGAGCCCAGATGTGCACCCTGGCCTCACTGAGGGGGGCTGGGCAGCCAAGG
This sequence comes from Phocoena sinus, assembly GCF_008692025.1. Classification (NCBI taxonomy): domain Eukaryota; kingdom Metazoa; phylum Chordata; class Mammalia; order Artiodactyla; family Phocoenidae; genus Phocoena; species Phocoena sinus. The sequence continues at coordinate 87,468,203 of NC_045777.1, read as the reverse complement.
AGAGTCTCCGAGCCTCGGTCTCTGTGTCTGTAAATCGGGGACGTGGTCCAGTCTTGTCTGCCAGGGCCGACCTGCGGGCTGGGAGGCTGCCTACCGCTGGGCCCGAGCCTCAGGGGGCCTCCGCTGTCGCCTCAGCCCCATGGCGGGGGGACCATTGATCCTCGAGGTGGGGGGCCGTCCATGCAGGCGGGCGGCGCATCCCCCATCGACCAGCCGTACCGTGTGCTGGCTCCCCCTGTGCCGTGCTAACAAGCCCATCTCATGGCGCCTCGGGCCCTAATTGGCAAGACGGGCACGTGCGTGTCTGTCTGGGAGCCCGGCGCCTGTGCCCGCCCCAGCTCGAGGCGGACAGCGGTGCTGGGACCCTGTGCCGGCGTCCTGCCCCTCGGGCTGCCAGCCGAGGCCTCCTGGTTTCTAGAGGCAACACCCGGAGGAAGGTCGTCAGCAGGGATGTCAGCGGGGAGAAGGGGGCTTGTTAGCGGGACCCCCGAGAGGTGCTGGGCCCACCCCACAAGCCCAGAGGCAGCCTGGAGCCGTCCCACAGTGCGGACAGGGAGGGAGGGAGAGACAGGCACGTGGTGAGGGGACTAGGGACCCTGGCCCTGGAGGGTAAAGGAGGAGAGGGGTTACTTGGCACAAGGAAGGAAGATGGGGGCAGCACGAGAACGGAATTGGGGTAAAACCTGTAGGTGCAAGAAAATGGCCACTTACCTTGTCGACTTTGGTGTCCTGCCCAGATGGCAATGAGGTCCCGCCTGCTGCCCTCGGGAGCTGTCGTGGACCTGGGCAAGCGAGGGGTGGCCTGGAAGGTAGTGATCCGCCCGTCAGTGGGTGCGTGAAAGCTAGAGGCCTGAGAGGGGATGCCAGCTCTGCATGAGGCGGGAGGGCTCTCAGAGCGGACGCGATGGACCTCAGGAATGTCCCCCCGGGGTCTGCTTAGCCGAGCAGAGTGCCACGGTGGGGGCAGGGAACCGTGTCCTCGTCCCCAGAGACCCTCTCTAGTGGGATGACCCCGGTGAACACAGGTGGGGGCATTGATGCCCCGAGGACGGCAGGACCGACCCTCCAAGGCCTCCAGCACAGCTGCTGCTGCCCGGTCCCCACTGCTCCTACCCCGGGAGTCCCCAGATGCCTGCCTCACAGCCCACAGCCCGCCTGGGCCCAGGGTCCTCCGCACTCCTCACTCTGAGTGATCTGGGACCTCCACCCAGAGGGAGGAAGGGCCAGCCACTCGCTGAGGCCTGATTGGGCTCCAGGGAGGCCCCGCCCTGGATGCTCTGGCGGCACCAGTCGAAGAGCCCATTGTTCATGGCTCTGCCTGCAGAGATGTCACGTTGGCAGCGTGAGGCCGGCCGTGATGGGAACGCTCCCACCACGGAGACCCCCGAACACGCCCGTCTTATTTTGCTTCCAACAGACGTGTCCGGTGGTTCCTCTGCTCCCATGTTCTGGGTGAGAAAACTGAGGCCAGAGGGGAGCAGGGTGCCTGGTCCCCCTCCTGGGTGTGGGGGACCCAGGAAGGTGGTGGCAGAGCCTTGCTGCTGTCACCGGGGCACCCGGGCGGCCACCAGCCCAGACAGGTGTGCCGCTGCCCCGCCCCCTCGGCCGCAGCCCATCCATCAGCCCGCTAATCTTTCAGCATCCGCTGGCCTCTCGTGGGGTGTGATGGATGGGCTCCCGGCCTCGCCGACTGCTGCGAAATCACTCAGCGCCAGACAAGCCCTAGATCTGACGCACGGAGTGTTGAAAGGAGGGATGTCTGTTTTCATAACCTACCTCAGTTGCAATAAATATTTAACATCCTCTCGCCATACAATCGGCCTCTGTGGCCCCGGCTGCGCGGATTTAATTAGCTCCGGGCTTGCCCCGCCGGCCGCGCTCGCCCGTGGACGGAAGGCCCCTGTTTTCTTAAACTCCTGGCCACTGCTGGGCTGACACAGAGCCTTTGTCTGGCCTGGCGTCCCCTGCTGGCCCCCAGCGCTGGGCTGGATGGGTCCCCGGGCCATGGGTGCCCATGGATGGGGGGGGCGCATCCCAGGGCGTCCTGGCTGCCCGGCCAGTGAACAGCCCTGACCAGGGCCCCCAGATGCTTGCTACCGGGTCCCAGAGGGGCAGGAAGACGACAACCCAGAAATGAAGGTAGAGCCTCAGCCCTCGTCCCGGATAGCTGTCCCAGGAGCCGTGCCCACCCCAGCGGATGGCCCGGCGCCAGGCTCACTTGCCTCCCTTCCGCCTTGGACCTCGGCTCCCGGGATGGCAGGACTCAGCAGGGGCCACATGGGCACCAAGCCCTGCCAAGGCCCTTGGGGATCATGTCCCCGACTTGCACGGACCCCTTGAGGTGGGGACACGTCGCCCATTGTAGAGATGAGGAAACTGAGCTCAACGTAGAGAAGTGACTCCCGGGTCACCTGGATTTGTCGGAGCTCCAGCTCTCAGAGGAGCCCCGCCTGCTGGCCTGCCGGCCTCCGCCACCCCTTCACTCACCCACGTGCTCCTTTCGCACCAGCGTGCATCTTCCTCCCTCTCTCCCTCCCTTGGGCAGAATGGAGATGCGAAGGGGGTTGAGAGATCAGGGTGGCATGGAGGAAAGCCCGGCGTTCTTCCTGGAGGCAGTGGCTGCAGTGAGTCCCTGCTCAACCAGCCCTCTGTCCCGTGGCTCCCCAGGAGGCCTCGCCACCACCCAACCTCGTTCAGCCTCCGGGACGTGCAGGAGAGAATATATTTCTGTTGCTTCCAGTCACCCCGCTTGTGGGGCTTTGTTCAAGCTGCCCGGGACACCAGTACGGTCAGGCTCCCGGCTGTTGGTCCCAGTCCTGCCTCTTCTCTCTCCTCCCCCATTCGCCTGACCTCCCTGGGGTTGTGGAGTCCGAGCTCTCCCGGGGATGGCCAGCGCCTCTGGCTGGGCCTGGGGCTCAGCCCAGCCTCCCGGACCTTTCAGCCTCTGGATTGTAAACCAGGGAGAGGGGGATGGGGAACGTGCATCCCCACCCAGAGCCCCAGGCTGCGCCCCCACTGCCTGGTTTTTCCAGATGACGTTGGGATTCAGGTAGGGACAGCACCCCAAGGATGTGAGGCTGGAGTGCGGGTCCAGAGAGGCTCCCCAGCTGGCCTGCGGTAGGTGTTGCCCCCAGTCCAGGGCCCGAGGGCCTGCCCGGCACTTAGGGGGCCGCCCCCTGCTCCCGAACCCTCCCTCTGCCTGTCCCGATGGATGAAATCACACCCTCCAGCCCCTTGATGTTCCCTAGGTGCCATCCTCAGGCAGTGGGACAGGTCCAGCTGTGAGGATGGACGGGCAGGCCTGGGCTCGAGTCCAGACACAGCCCCTGCAGGCTGTGCTTTCAGGCAAGTCTGTAACTTACCTGGATTCCACTTCCTTCCTTTTCTGGAGTGTGAGGGCTCGTTGAGAGGCTCACAGCCCCTGCGCCGAGAACACTGGGTCTCTTCTCTAGACACACTTGCCAGCTCCCATCTCATGGTCAGTGAGACTGACAGCCTCCCCTGTGGCCTGGGCCTCCCCACAGCACGGAGGCTGGGAGCCAGGGCTGGGGCTGGAGAGCGGCGGGTGGAAGCTGCAACCCTTTTTCCACTCAATCTGGACACCACAGAGCTGCCCTTCTGCCATGCACTGTTTCCTGGGAGCGAGGTGCTAAGCCTGGCCCACCTTCCAGGGTAGGGAAAGCAGGCCCCTTCTCTTGCTAGGGGAAAGGAAAATTCTAGAAGAGCGTGTAGGGTGGGAGATACTGTTGCGGCCATCCTTGGAAAGCACTCCCAGTCACATGAGTCATCGGCGGCCACTTAAGGCCCATAGGGTAAGGCCTGACCCTGACCTTTGCCCCTGACGCTGATGTACGAGCGTCCCCTCTCTGCCCTGGGGGCCCTGCCCTCCTCCAGGCCCTCCACCCCACCCTCCCTCCTGCCGCAGGGACTTTGCACATGTGTCTACCTCTGTCTCTTCTCTTAGTTCACACCCACTCTTCTTTGGGGCCCAGCCCAAGGTCACCACCTCAGGGAAGCCCTCCCTGATCTCTCTGCCCTGACCCATCCCTTTCATCAGCTTTTCTCTAGGCTCCCAGGCTCCTCCGTCAGAGCGCAGGGTCAGTCTGCAGTTCTGCCTCATATATAAATATCGTTATTTAGCAAACGTCTGTCTCTACAACTCCCTGCTCCTCCCCACAGACCGTAGGCTCTAGTCCTTAGCATGGATCCTGGCATTCAGTAGGCACTCAATAAACAGCTGTTAAATGAAGAGAGAACAGAAGGCACTTGTATGAGTCAGAGTCCACCAGAGAAAGTGTAGGTTAACCTGTATATAACATAGGTAGGTATATAGGTAGGTAGGTAGATAGATGGATGGATGGATATTGCAAGGTCGGCCGATGAGGTGGGAGCCGGCAGACAAGTCGGCAGCCTGTAGGGCAGGCCTCTGGGAGGGCAGCTGGAACTCTCGGGCACAGGCTGAAGCTGCCGTCCGTGGGTGAAATTTCTTCTTCCTCAGGAAACCTCGGTTCTGCGCTAAAGCCTTTAACTGATGAGATCCGGCCCACCAGGTGATCCAGGATAGCCTCCTGGACTTAAAGGCGGCTGACTGCACATGACGGCCACACCTGTGCACGCCGGCCACGTCTACCAAGTGCCTCCCAGCAGCGCCTAGAGAGCCTTTGGATCTCGGGGACACAGAGACCTGGCCACCCCGCCACGTAGCAGGGCCTCACCCCCTACCTCCTCGACGCCTCCCACCTGGGATGGGTGCCGAGTGAGCCCACGGAGGGTGCTGAGTGCCCGGGCCTCGCGGGGCAGATTCCCCTTGGCGGGGGGCGGGGAGCACACTCAGCCTCGGAGGGTTTGGGGGTCCCGCTAAGACGCTCCATCCAGCAGGAGAGACGGGCCCGTGAACAAGTGAATGAAACATTCCCTGTTGACAGCTGCAGAGGAAGCTGGACCAAGGGTCCCACGGAGCATGGGACCAGGTCTGTCTGGAGGTGGGTACGCGTGTGCGTGCGTAGATGTGTGAGTGTACGCACGTGCGTGTGTGCATGTGTCTGTACACGTGTGTGTGTGCAGCCTCAAGCAGAGCATTCTAGAAGCAGGGCAGGAGCTGCCTGCCTCATCCGACCCAGACTCGGGAGGCGCAAGCCTCCCTGCGGCCATCCCTCGCGGCTCGAAGCTCTCAGGAGCCAGCCCAGGTTCAAGGGCAGTGGGTACAGAACGCCTGCCACGAGCAACAGGAAAACAATGGGGGCCATGTTTTAATTTGAGGGCATGTTTTAAAACCACCATAGCTGACGTGGTCGGATAGACTTCCCAGAAAAATCACTCTTGCGGAGGTCAGGGGCTGGGAGGCCTGTTAGCTTTGCTCCTCTAAGCAGATCAAAACAGCCTCTGCAGAGTAGCAAAACGTGGGCTGGGGGAGAGGAGAGGCACCCCAGGGCCAAGGGCAGGGCCAGGGGGCCGGACAAGGACTCACGGTCAGTGAGCAGATGTCCTTTGGGCCAGGGAAGGCCAGAGGGCTTCCTGGAGCAGGGGGCAACCGACAGGGGCTGAGAGGCCTGCTCTGTCCCCGAGGAGATCTGGACAGACCCTTTGGCGTGTCTGGACCAGTCCCCTGCCCTTCTGACCCCCAGCCGGCCTGCCCACGGATGGCCGAGGTCCTGGGGCGCGTGTGTGGCGGAGACCCCGCCAGCGGGCGTTCCTCACGCACCGGAGCCGCTCTGGCTCCCACCCGCTTGCTCCTGTTTATGACGCGGAGGGTAAGTGTTTAATTAGTCGCCTAATTGCCTGGGTAATTGGGAGACGTACTCAGCTCTCCAAGTAATCAGTGGGAATAGGCCTGGAAAAATCTGGCCCAATATTCATTAGTGTGGTTCAATCGTTACACAGTTACCGTGTTTGGTTCATGACAAGGCCCAGCAAACAGCTGCGCGCCCTGCAGCCACCCGCCAGCCCTGCTGGGGCAGGTCGCCCCGCGCACACCCTGGACCTCCCACCCTCTGGCCTCCTCCCCCCAACCCCGCACCCCCAGGGAGCCTAGCAGCCGGGGCACAGGGAGGGCTCAGTGCACTGGCCCAGCAAGGGGGTCGAGTCCCCAGTGGCGGTGGGCCGGGGGGTAGGGGCTCTGGCCCATCACTGGTACCACCTGCACGCACAGCCCTTTATAGTTTACAAAGCAGGTGCCCATCCACAGGTCTCTGAATCTGCACAGCCCCGCAGGGTCCATAAATGTGCCCATTGTACAGACAGGGAAGCTGAGGCCAGAGGGACCAAGCAGCCTGGAGTGGAGCCAGGTCTCCCCCCTGGATCAGCAGCCCCCTGGAGGTGGGCACAGCCCGGGCAGGACAGCCCATCTGCTCCCTGTCCCTGGACCCCGCCGCCCACCGGGAGGTTTGGTCCTCCGTGGAGGAAGCTCCTGGCTGCAGAGGAATGTCAGTGGGAGCGCTGGGCCCCCAGGGGGGAAGGCAGAGTCCCCGCCTGATGTCTGCTGCTGGGAGCGAATGGCCACCTGCTGCCCCAGTGCTGGCCACTCACGTCCTCTACGCCTGACCCCTGGTTGCCCTCCCCGCACCAGGCTCTGCGCTCGGCTGTGGTGGGCACAGCAGTGACCAGACGGGACCTCACTCTTGCATCCCTGCTGACTTCCTCAGGGCACCTGGAGGGAGGGGAAGGTGCTATAAGGGTCTTTATGGGGGAGGTGGAACCAGGCCGGGGTTGGGGCTCTCCCCGCATGCTTGAGCTGGGGCTTGAAGGAGGGGGCAGAGGCAAGGGGGGCGGAGGGGAGGGAAAAGCATTCCTGGTGGCTGGAACAGCAAATGCAAGGTCCCTGGGGCACGGGGGAAGGCAGAAGGCCCTGGAGCTGCAGGTAGTGGGCGGGGAGGTGGGTGATGTCGGGAGGTGGGTGATGTCGGGAGGTGGGGCTAGGGCTGGGGTCTTGCTCAGGGAGTCGTGGGGGCCCTTGAGGAGGATTAAGGGGACATTGAATGACGCTGTCCGGTTGGCATTTTTAAAAGACCCTCTGTAAGGTGGATGGGTGGGGGACCCAAGGAGAGGCCGAGAAACCAGTGCAGGGGGCCAGGCGAGCTCCAGACTCGGGCCCAGGCCCCAACCTTCTGTGCCTGCTCTGGGCCCAGGAGGGGGGCCCTTCCTGCTCTGGAGGCCACGGCCCTCCCTCCAGCTCTCACCAGCGCTGGCCCAGCCCAGCAGGGCTCCTGCGTGCTTCCTCCCTCAGCCTCAGTCAGGCCCACACCTTCCAGAGCAGCCTCCCTGTTGAATCGCCTGCCCCAGTGTTGCCCCAGCCCTCGGCGGCGACAGGCCACACTCGCTGGTCTTGCCCGAGTCCTATCGTGCTCGTGGGGATTTGTTCACACCCTGAAAGCCCTCAAAGTGCAGATGTGTTACCTCGTGGACGGCACACAGAAAAAGCTGAGCCAGAATCGGAAACCCTGGCTTGGGTCCCAGCCTCACTGTGTGACCCTGGGCAAGCCACTCGCCCTCTCTGAGCTTCGTTTCTCATCTGAGAAATGGGGGAGAAAATAATACCCACTGATGGGATTATTGTGGGAACATGGACAGAGACATGGGGTACCTGGAAGAAAGTAATTTGGGGGATGGTAGTGTGAATAGCCACTGTAGGTGTGTCCCCAGCTGCTGCCTGGGCTGGCGCTGGTCTTCACGAACGTCACCTCATTTGGTTTAATCCTCCCACCCATTTTTTAAAACAGAGGGAAAATTCAGACAACATAAAATTAGTCACTGACCATTTTAAAGTGAACAATTCAGTGGCATTTAGTAAGTTTACAATGTTGTACAAACACCACCTGTATCTAGTTCCCAAACCTTTTTATTGTCCCCAAAGGAGACCCAAAATCCATTAAGAGCCGCTCCCTAGCCCCCCTCCCCCAGTGTCCGACAACCACCCATTCTCTATGGATCTGCGTCTTCTGGACATTTCTCACAAATGGAATCACGTACCATGTGTCCTTTTGTGTCGGGCTTATGTCACTCAGCATCGCGCCCTCGGGGTTGGTCCACGTTGTAGCAGGCGTCAGAGCTTCACTCCTTCTGTGGCCGAATCACATTCCACCGTGTGGGAACCAGCCATCTTGGGCACCAGGTATAATTATGGTCATTTTACAGACGTAGAAACTGAGCATCAGAAAGGTTTCTCTTGTCTTCGGAGCTTACAGCGTCAGGATGTGAGATATTGGAAGGGGTGTAGTTACTGTATCCAGTGCTTTTCATCCCTTGTGTGGACTCACGTTGGTCTGTTGTTATTTTCCTTCTGCTGGAAGGACTTCCTTTAACACTCCTGGTAGTACAGGTCTGCTGGCGGTGAGTTCTTGGAGCTTTTGTTTGTCTGAAAAACATCTTTATTTCATCTCCAGTTTTGAAAGAATTTTTGCCGGGTATAGAATTCTAGATTGATGGCGTTTTCGGTCCTTTAAAGATATCGCTCCACTGTCTTCTTGCTTTATTATTTCCACGAGATATCTGCTGTCACGCTTATCTTTATTCCTCTGTACACGTGTCTTTTTTTCTCTGCTTTTAAGATTTTATCACAGGAGCTTAACGAGCTTTTGAGCAATTTGATTGATGTGTTTGTTGTAGTTTTCTTCATGTTTCTTAGACTTGGAGTATGTTGAGATTTTATCTATGAGTTTATCGTCTTCATCAAATTTGGTAAATTTTCAGCTGAAGTTCTGCAAATATTTTTGTTTCCCCATTTTCCTTAAGCAACTCCAACTACACAAATATTAGGCCACCAGAAGTTGTCTTTCAGACACAGCTGAAGATCTTTTTCATTAAAGAACATTTTTTGTCCTATGTTCATTCTGTATAACTTCTCTTACTATGCCTTCCAGTTTATCAATCTTTTCTTCTACCATGTCTAATCTGCTATTAATACCATCTAGTGTCTTTTTTTATCTGAGTCATTGCTGTTTTCAACTCCAAAAGTTCAATTTGGGCCTTTTTTTTTCATATCTTCCATGTCTTTTCAAACATATAAAGTAGTTATGATAACTGATTAAATGCCCTTGTCTGTTCACTCTAACATCTGTGTCAGTGCTGGGTCAGTTTTAATTAATTCTCATTGTGGGCCATGTTGTTCTGCTTCTTTTAATGCCTGATAATCTTTGATTAGATGCCAGACATTGTGAATTTTGCCTTGCTTTTTGCTGGATGTTTTTGTAATCCTGTAAATATATCAATACCTGAGCCATGTTTTGGGGATGCAGCTAAGTTATTGGGAAAGTGATCTTTCCCAGTCTTGCTTTTATTGTTGGTTTTGTGCAGTTCTCAACTTACTGCTAATTATTCCCCGCTACAAGGCAAGACCTACCTGAATATTCTTCCCAAGGCCCTGTGAATGATGAGTTCTTCCAACATGAGTCTGCTGGTAGGAAAAGACATTTTCCCACCCTGTATGAGCACGGGACATTGTCCTCTTATCCTGGGATGATTCTTTCCTGGGGCATGGATAATTTCCCTACCTTCATGCAGTACTAAGTTCAGAGTCTTACTCTCTCTCCTTTTGGGTACACCATCCTGCAAATTCCAATTTGATACGCCCAGATTCTTGGCTCTCTCTGAGGTAGTTTGCCAGGTTACGTCCGGCTTCTTCCTTTCTGCCTCATGGTATGAAAAGTCTCCCAATGGCAAGTCACCTCATTTCTCCTCCATCTTTCAGGAATTTCTGTCCTTCACTGCCTGATGTCCAGTATCGTCAAAATCATTCTTTCTTGTATTTTGTCTGTTTTCTTTAAAATAGTTGTTCCAGGTGGGAAGATAAATCTAGTCCTCTTACTTTATCTTGGGTGGAAGTGGGAATCCTCAGACAGTTCCCATCACAGGAAAATCAGAGCCCAGACGTGGATCCTGGGGATGACAGTTGAACCCTGGATCGAGCCAGGCCTGAAGTTAGGGATCTATCCCAGACAGTTCAGCTCGAAGAGGCAACAAATTCCCTCTTCTCTTTAAGCTGGTCAAGCTGGCTTTCGGCCCCTTGCTACTGCCAGGTTCCTATCCAACCATTGCAGCACGAGGTGAGACATGCAGCTATAGGAGAGAGTGGGAGTGAGTGCAAGGCTGGGCCGGCTGGGACCGGTGCAGGGGCACAGAGTGCTGTGCTTCTGAAAACCCATCCTGACCAGGTGAGGAGAGTGGACGGGTCCCACGTTTCCCACTAGCAATCCTCCAAAGTTTTCTCAAAACACTTGGAATAAAGCCCAGAGTCCTCAGTCTGAACTGACATGGCCAGGCCTCTGTTGCCCCCTCTCTTGCCTCAGTGCCCCTGCCCCAGCCCCACAGGCTGCCAGCCCATGCCCACCCCAAGGCCTTTGCACCGGCTGTGCCATCTGCCAGGGTCATGCCCTTAGGTATCTGTGGGGCTCCACAGCACGCGCCCTAGATCCCCGCACAGGTCTGGGCACACAGCGAGGCAGTGCCCTTCCCCTCCTGGGGACCTTATGCCAAGGAGGGAACAAAAGGGGGGGTGGGCCCTTCAGAGGCTCCTGTGACCCCAGAACTTCCTAGAACAGGCCCACCTCCATGGGGCAGGGCCAGAGAGGCCTGGTCCCAGACCTCCAAACTGCCCTCCCGGCAAAATACCCCCATCCAGCAGAGAGGATGGGTGGGGGGAGTGAGGAAGGGAAAATAATTACTCCTCGGCCTCTAACCCTTTCCGGCAAGCGACTCAGTAATAAATAATCCCCACGTCCCTCCAGCGCGGTCCATCAGCAAGACCTCCTAATTACTTTAGGCTCACTTTGAAACCGCTTCCAGTCCCACTTTCAAATAAATAAAAAATTAACATGGGACTGGAGCAGAGACCCAGACGCAGGGATCCCAGCCCCCTCCCTGAGGTGTGCCTGAGCCGGGGTGGGCGGTGCCCCCGGGGAGCCCCATGCACACCCCCGAGGTGGGGCTCGAGGCTGGCAGTCAGGGGAAGAACTGGCTGCCCGGCACCCCTCCAACCCCGGGCCAAGGACCCACCTGTCACACCTAGGGTCTCAGCTGGGAGGCTCCCACCCTGCAGGCCATTGCCCAGGCCCTTCTGTGGTCCTAGGGCACCGTGGTCTCAGGTCAGGCCCTGGACCCAGCACCCAGCAGACGTGCTAGCCACAGCCTCTCTCCTCCCCGACCCACTTGGCCGAGCCTCTCCATCCAGGGCTCCGTTGTGCCCTCCATAAATAAGCCTGGGGGTTGACGAGCTGAGCCCTAAACGCCCCTGAAGCTCTGGCATTGAGCCCCTGCCCACCGGGGGGCCCTGACTTTCTCTCTTTGCTGGCCTGGGGACCCCACTGCCTGTGTCTGGGCCATGGCCAGGCCTCGGCTGCACCTCTGAGCCCCCCCATGGAACAGCAGCCTCTTTGGAGGAGTCTCCGGGGCAACCCGGCCCCTCCCAGCCCTGGATCGCCCGGTGGGTGGGCAGGGGCCTCCTCTGATAGTGGCCAGGTGGTGGACAGAGAGGCAGAGACCAGGCCCGTCCCCGCCTGCCCCAGCTGGCTCTGCTCAGGGCACATTCCCCCAGTCTCACAGCGCCCTGAGCTGAGGGCCGGAGGGAGACCCCGCCCAGACCCTGCCCGCTGGACATGGGGGAAGGGCCCCCGACCCACTGTCCCTGGCCTCGTGGAGCTGCAAGCCAGCTGCAGGGTGGGGACAGAGTTCGCCTCCGCCTGCGGGTCGGGACAGTGAGGGGCCATAGTGGTGGCCCGGACGCAGGGCTGGCGAACAGGGGCCGCGCAGGAGTGAGGCGGCTGGGGGCACGTGGGGCCCCTCGGCCAGACCCTCCGTGGGAGAATTAATTAAACACATCTCCCTCTGCCGCCACCGAGCGATTTCTGCTGACCTCACCAGGCCGATTAATATTTAATTAGCCTTTAGGAGGAAAGGAAAGCACTTATTAACCTGCTACGTCAATCTGTCAGCGCCGGGGCTGGGTCTCAAATGGACTGCTTGGCAGGGAAGGGGGAGAATGATGACCAGGCGGGCTGCGCTAAGATCTGAGGGCTGGGCTTAGGCCTCAGGGCCTGAGTGGGGGGGGGGGGGGGGGCAGGGGCAGGGGCAGATGGCGCCCGTCATCGGGCCGGGCGTCCTCTGAGCACCCACTCACAGGCCTGCTTCCAGCTCAGGGTCCCAGCCGCTCTGGCCCCAGTGCCTGGGGCTGACTTGTGGCGGAAGGAGCGTGGGGGGCCAGGATTGGGGGGGGGCTCCATGCTGAGGCCCCGGGAGTGGCGGGGACTGCGCCAGGCAGGGCCCTGCTGCCACAGGGGGTGATGCCAGATCTGGACAACCAGACCCGGCAGCTGCCTCTCAACGCTACCGTCGGGCGGGGGCGGGGGTGGGAGTGGGGCAGGGCTACGAAAGCCAGAAGAGTGAGCTTCGTGTGAACTCTGCTGATCTTCCAAGTCTAGGATAACAGACAGACTCCACGTTCCAAAAGCTGGGCGAGCCGGGCTGGAGCGAGTGGCCCACGCCAGCACCTGTGGCCCCAGCACACAGTAGGTCCTCAGCAGACTCCGGAGGGATGGACACACGGAAGGGTGTGGAGCGAGCCGGAGGTGGCAGACTCAGGAGGACAGCCCTGGCCACCACTGCTGCAGGGGCCTCGGCACCTGGCCCCACCCACTGCGGCTGCCAAACCCTGGCCACACCCCTACCCTCATGGTCCCTCCCACAAAGCCCCTGGACCTTGGCACGTGCTGTGTGTGCACCGAAAAGGGACTTCGGCTCTCAGCAAGCTCTGGGGAGGCCATCAGGGCCTGTGGGGCTGGAGGAGGGGGAACCCTGAGACCCCTGGAGGGTGTCCCCATGCAGACATTGCCCAGATGGGGGTTACGATCAGGGTGGGGGGGGACACCTAGGATGGGCTGCCACGGGGGGGCTGCCCAGTGCCCCTCTCTGCCAGCCAAGCACCCAGGTCCCTCCTGAGCCCAGAGCCAGGCACACGGATGACTCTGCCAGGACCTCTCTCCCCGATGCTGGCAGGTGGTGATGAAATTTTTAAATAAGACCAAAAAAATTAAAACTCCCCCGAGTTTTATTAACTAGCTAGGTAATTATAAACTGGCTTAATTAAAATCTACCCTCAGAAAGCACTGCTGGGCGGCCTGACAGGGAAGGAAGATGGGGGCGTGGCTTCCTCGTGACAAGACTCGGTTTCCCCAGGCGTAAAGTAGGGAGGATACTAACCCCTGACCCAGAAGGGCTGTTGGGAGCATTGAATGCAGAGTTCACCTGCTCAGAGAGGCCAAGGCCCCGCCCAGACGGCACAGCAGTAACTAGCAGGGCTGAACTTGACCCTGAGGAAGACAGGGGCTTCCCTTCCAGGCCTGACCCACGCAGGGGTGGGTGCAGAGGGTCCCGGAGACCCTCACAGAAAATGCAACAAGCATGCCAACGTGGTCAGCATGGGGGCCTGGGGGCCTGCAGAATCTTGCAGCCCAGGCTCATCCTCCCTGAGAAGGTGATGGCGGAGCCAGGCCTTGTAGGATGAGTGGGGCTCACTTGCTGAAGAGCAGCCGTCCTGGGGGGGCACAGCCGGTGGAGGGCGCGGCACAGGCAGGGCCCGGAGGTGTGGGTGGCCCGGAGGTTCAGGGAGGCTGCGGCTCGGTGGGAGCAGGACAGGGGGAAGCGCAAGGGGCCGGGGGAGGCCGGCTCGGAGGCCGGGCTTGGGGTCTGGGGCTCAGCCAGGGCGGGGAGAGGAGGCAGCCAGCCAGCGCCCTGGGGATATCTTGCTCTGGCGGCCTCTCTCCCTGACCAGGGCAGCCGTGAGGGCGGCGGCAGGGCCCGGGAGGGCTGGGCACAGCTTGTTGGTCCTGGGGCAGAGCTTCCAGACCGTTTGCCCAGCGTCAAGCCACTGCGGCGCTCATGGATGGGACCCTGCTGGGCCTGGAGGGACGGGACCAGGACCCCAGAGGCCCGACGCCCAGTGGGGAAAACGCGGCCGGGGAGGCGGGAGGTGCTGGGAGGACGGAGGTGTCTGGGGAGGAGTCCAGGGGCTGGGATGCAGGGAGAGAGACAGAGACAGAGAGAAAGAGACCCACCCCAGCGTGGGACGGGGAAGGTGCCCCTTGCAGAGGAGTCCCGGGGCTCCTGGTGGCCCCGAGGCTGGAGGAGGTTAGGCCCGCTCGCCCTGTCACCCCGCAGGGATTGCACGATGGGTCTTCCCCACCCCCACGCCGACTCCAGCCCTGAGAGCCCGGGGTGTCCCCACCACGGCCCCCCGACCCGTCTGCCCACCGAAAGGGAGACCTCTCCACGGCAGCCGGGGCCGCAGGGAGTCTTGGGGTCATTCAGGCCTGGGTCTACTCCTGGCTTGGCCACTGGCTGGCTGTGTGGCCTTGGGCGGGTCATCTGGCCCCAGCCTCAGTTTCCCCGCCTCCTAGGCTGCTGTGAGTACATTAGGCAGCCGGCGCACAGTAGGTACCCTCCCCAGGGACCCGCCAGCCACGGCCCCGCGCGTCCCTCAAGGCGGGGAGTCTGGGATCCCAGCCTCAAACCGCCCCCACCCCGCGGTCTCTTCCGGCGGCCGCCCCGCGGCTCATAAACCCCTGAGCTTTGATCTGTCCTCCTTCCGTCGAGCCGGAAGAGACGGGGCCTCCTCCCAGCCCAGCACCTCAGCGTCCAGCCCCCCTACACCAGTGCGTCCATTAACCTCTGCACTCCGGCCGGAAAGGGCAGCTTCAGCCCCCGCCTGTTCCCATGGGGGGCGCCCACAAGGTGGGGCTTCGAGGGCGTCCTGCGGGGCAGGGGCCCTGCCCCTGGCAGCCGTCCCAAAGGGCCCAGGGCCTTGGGTTACCGCGGATGGCAGGAGACCCAGGGCTGCAGTTCCACCTGAGAGGGTGGATGCTGACAGCCTCAGCTTGGACCCCCAGACCCTCGTCAGCCCCCAGCAGGGGCAAATTCCTTGTGGTCTGAGGGCCTCTCCTGCCCCAGGGGACCCCTTGGAGGTGCCATGGGAGAGACCCTCCAGAGTCCCTTTCTCGCCCCATGCCATCCTACCCACTCCCTGTGACCCCACCGCCCCCTTCCAGCCCCTGGCCGTCTCCCTTGGGGCTTGTTCCATCCCAGGTTGGTGGTAAGAAGCGCCCCTCGAGCCCTGCTGTCCCTGTGACAGAGGCCTCCCGCATGGGCCACTGGGGAGCTCGGCCTGGCGTCCAGCCCCACCTCGTCCTGCCCCTGGGCCCAGGGGACACCCCCGCTCCTCCCTGCTGGGTCCTACACGTGGCGGGCCCCCCTCTTCTCTGCCATCCCCCCACCATGGCTCTCACTTTGTCACAGTGGTTCTTGTCATCGTGCCTCCCAGGGGATGGGGCACCTGATCTGCGAGTGGAGTGGCAGGGTCACTGCCCTGAGGACGCATCACCCACTGAGACCCCAGACCCACCAGCTCATTCTCATGGGAGACAATGAGCTCCCCTTGCCTGGCCCGCCCGGGGCTGGGCTGGACCAAGGGCAGGGGCTCCCTGAGCCCCTCACTCCCCGTGTCTGACCCGGGTCTAGGCACAGCATCCGTAAAGCGGGGAGCAAGCCCCTCCCTGCTCACGGGGCCCGCGGCACGTCGTCCATGAACGAGCTCTCTCCCTGGGAGCGCAAGTCCAGGTGTTCAGCTTGTGTGTACGGGACACAAGCGGGGAACAAATAAACAGCCCCACTCCCGGAGCTTGGGGTCTGGAGGCGACGCAGTTGAGAAACCGACAGGCACCACGGAGGTTGTCACCAGGGGTGTGTGGAGGCCTGAGGAGGGGAGGAGGCGGGTTCAGAGCCAAGCTGGCGGCATCAGGGGACCATCACAGAGAGCCAGGAGGTGTGGGAACCCATGTGGGGTAAGGAGTCAGCCTGGGAAGAGGACAGGAGGCGGGAAGGGTCCTGGGCAGTGGAGGGGGGGCGAGCATGAGGCCGGAGAGACAGGAGAGAGGGCCGGGCCACTTCTCAGCTAAAGGTCCCTCTGGCTGCCAGGAGGAGAGGGGAGCAGAGGGGCCGTCTTCCTGCCAGGGCACCATCGTGGCCACGGGGTCTCCATCAGAGCTCACAGGGCCCAGGCCCTGCCCCCACCCCCGCAGACCTCAGGAGAAGCCTGGTCCGCTGGCTTTGCCTCTGTGCTGTGTGACTGTGGGCAAGGCCCTGCCCTCTCTGGGCTCCTGTCCCATCTGGGCCCCCTGCAGCCCCCCACCTTCTCACGGGGGCCCCCGGCTTGCACAGGCCCAAGAGGGCGCACGGATAGAGGAGGCTGCCAGCCCCCCCAGGCTGCAGCCTCGTCTCGGGGAGCACCTCCACCCCAGCCGCTGCACCCTCCACTCCCCTCAGGTCGGCTCCGTCTGCAATCGACACATTTCCCTCCTCCATATAATGCATGTTTTCCCCATTGGGTTTACAAATAACCTAAAATTTTACTGTTTTCTTTCCCTAATGAATTCTCCGAAACGTGTTACAAGCTCCCCGTTAATGAATGTGGAGCGGCAGCCCGGGTGCGCCCCGGTTTTCCGCGGCTGATTTAGCCTAGCTGCACACAGCACACAGCCCTGGCGCAGCCTGGCTCTCCGCAATTGTTGGGAATCCATTATATTGACAACATCCATTTGTGTAATTCCTGCATTAGGATTTTGTGCTAAACTGTGTTTGAAAGGCACCGCCGACCCTGATTACCTCTTTAATTGTGCTTAAAAATCCCGATTAATTCAGAGGCAAAGTCGACCACGCTGGGAAGGGGCCTTGCTGGGCCCAAGCAGGGGATGGTTCCCAGGTCCCTGGGGTGGCTGGTTCCACGGGGACCTTCCTCTGTGATGCTTCGAGCGTTCTTGAGAGCCTCCTTCAGAGCTGCCAGAGAACTCTGGATCCGAAATGGGGTGGCTGGGGGTCTGGGCGGGCGGAGAAGAATGACAGTGGCTCCTGAATGTGGAACTGGGCAGGCGACCAGGGAGCACCAGGCTCCCTGGGGAGAGCATGAGTACTGTGGCCTCCTCTTTACATGGGAGAAGGTCGAGGCAGAGACCAGGATGGCCCAGGGGGAAATCGACTAGAGGCGGAGGGAGGGAATCTCTGCCCCCCGGCGGTGCTCGGCGGAGGGAAAACTTCAGATCCCGAATCCAGCTCGCGTGCACAGTCGGGGTGACCCCAACCACCCAGACAGGGAGGCCCCTGGCTGGGGCAGGCAAGGTGACAGGCTTCTTGGGTCAGCCAGGCATTGGGGCAGAACTCGAAGGAGGGGCCTGTGGGGTGGCGGAAGCAGATGAGATGTGGCGGAAGCTCGGCAGAGACGTGGTCCAGCTGAGGCTGCCTCCAGCCCGACCCCACCTCAGGCGCTGTGTTCCCCTCTCTGGGCCCAGGGCTGGGGCACCCACGTCACTCGGTCACGATGCAGGCTGCCCCAGGGAGAGGGGTGTAAGTGCCCACGCATCTTCTCTTGGCCAGTGCAAGCAGCGCTCCGGGGAGGGGCACCCGTGAGCCACCGGCAGCTGGGAGTGGGGAGGGCCATCGTGGCCATCCTGGCCCTCACCTCCCATCACCCAGGGAGGAAACAGAGCCCTGAAATCAGGTCTGGAGCTCAGCAAGGCCGACGGCACCTGACCCCACAGGCTGCTTAGTAGAGGGCAGGCACGCACATAGGTGCACACACACGTGCGGGGTGCTCAGCGGCCGTCCTGGGGTGCAATGCTCCCATTTACAGTGTACAACTCAGGGGGTCTAGCCTGTTCACAGAACTGGGCAACCTTCAGCACAATGAATCTTAGAACACCTTCATCACCCCCCAAAGCATCCCTTTTTTCGTTAAACTTGTTCCTGAGTATTTTATTCTTTTTTTGCACACACATTTGGAAAAACCCTCTGGTGTTGGTTTCGGGAAGGGGGTTAAAACAGTCCCACGTGGTGGTGGAAGAGGCGAGGTTCAGGTAGAGGGCGAATCACCCACCAGTTAGCTGTCTTTTGCTGTAGAACATTTATCCCCAAACGTAGCAGCTTGAATCACACACACTCATTATCCCACAGTGTCCGTGGGTCAGGAGTTTGGGAGCAGCTTGGCCGGGTGGCTCTGGCCCGGGTCTCCCACGAGGCGCCGTCAGGTGTGGGCTGAGGCTGTGTCACCTGAAGGCCTTTGCAGGAGGCGCTTCCCCACGGCTGCTGGAAGGAGGCCCAGGTTCCCCACTTCGCTGACCCTGCAGGGCTGCTTGGGCTCCTGGCCACCCCCAGAGCTGGTGACCCAGAGCACCGGGCGAGCCTGCTGCGCCTCCTACCACCCGATCCCAGAATCCACACACCGTCTCCTTTGCTGCATTCTCCCCGCTGGAAGCAGGTCCCAAGTCCAGCCCACACTCGGGGGAAGGGACTCAGCCTCCACCTTTCTGTGGACGGATTTCAAAACCCGCAGAGGAGGTAGACTTGGGGAAGCGCGTGGGGAGGACCGTGACGGCACCATGGCAACTGGCGTCTCCAGGTGTTTCTGCTCCAGGCTTCAGCAGAAAACACCTAAGCCCAGTTCTGGAGCCAGAGGAGACCAAGTCGGGAGGCCTCAGGACAGGCCTGGCCCTCAGCCCTGCTCAGCCAGGGTCCCCGGGGCCCTAGGCCTCCCCTAACTCTCTGGACACTGACCTGGCTCACTGGGGTGGAGGCCCTGCCTCCCCACTGTCCCCAACAGGAGAGCGGGTCCTCCCCCGGGGTAGGCTCGCTTCTGCATCCCACAGGGATGGAAAACTTGGGCCCCTGGAGGGACCCTGTGTTTGGCCCTGACCCACAATCCTCTCCTCACATTTATAACCAAGTTTCCAGGCAGGATTCCGACAGTGATGGGTAATTAAACGGCAGGGCTCTGGGCCTCCCACCCGCTCCTGGCTGTGGCCGCGGGGTCGGACCCTCACCTTCCCAGGGCCAGGATGCCTCTTCCAGGAAGTCTCCCCCACACCGGCCGAGTTATTTACTTTCCTTAACAACCTTTTATGAGGGGCCTCGACGTGGCCTTCAGGAGAGTGGAGGAGGGCTCTGAGGTCGTCCTTTGGATGGGATTTTATTAACTGAAGTCGGCCCGTGGCAGGTGAGGCGGCAGCCCCTCCTCCCCCGGGGCCGCAGCGACCGCACACCGACCCTCCTGCTTCAGGTGTGGCATGGCTGCTCCCAGTTTAATTAAATCCTCCCTCCGCCCCCGACGGGCAGGAGACCCGTGGCAGCGCCTAACACCCAGTGCCGCCACCAGCCTCTGAACGGCAGACCTGGATTTTTAAATGAATCCATTTCCTATGTAATCAATCAAAATCAATCAATTGTATTCGATTCTACAATTAATCAATCGTATTGAGGTATAATTTCCACGTGATAGAATACTCCCACTTTCAGCGGACGGTTCGATGAGATTTGACAACCACAGGCTCCTGAAACAGCCCCGCAGTCAAGACGGGGCCCCTCTCCCCATGCAGCTCGGGGGGCCCCAGGCCGCGCGGACCACTGAGCACCTGAGAAATGGCTGGTGTCCGCCGAGGTGCACCGTGCGTGTAAAACACACTGGGTTTCCAGGACTTAGTCTGAGAAGAGAACCCCACAAAACAGCACACTAATGATTTCCATAGCGATTACCTGTTAAATGGTGACATCTGAACGTGAGTTAACACAGTGTATTATTGAAACTGACATCACCTGTCTCTGTTGCTTTTTGAACACGCCCACGAGAAAGTTTAAAACGGCATCAATGGGCTTCCCTGGTGGCGCAGTGGTTGAGAGTCCGCCTGCCGATGCAGGGGAGGCGGGTTCGTGCCCCGGTCCGGGAGGATCCCACATGCCGCGGAGCGGCTGGGCCCGTGAGCCATGGCCGCTGAGCCTGCGTGTCCGGAGCCTGTGCTCCGCAACGGGAGAGACCACGGCAGTGAGAGGCCCGCGTACCGCAAAAAAAAAAAAAAAAAAAAAAAAAAAGTTGAAACGGCATCAGTGGCTTGTGTGTTACTCCTGTTGGCCAGTCCTGGTACAGAGCAAGGTCCCCGCGCCCCAGCCCTCCCCTGGCCCGGGCACCGTACGCCTCAGAGCCCTGTGCTCCCGTCTGTGAAATGGGGACAAGGATGCTGCCGCGTGGGCTTGTCATAGGGGCTAAAGGACACCAGAGGTGATTTGTCTGCAGGAGTCCCGGCACTGGGCATGGGCACTGCACGCATGGGGGAACCCCAGCTGGGTCACTGCCCCGGCTTCCTGACCCTGCCGTCCTGTGTAAGTTCCAGAAGGTGGGACACGTCGGGGGGAACCCCTCCTCTAGACTCCCTGGAGGGAGGAGACTTGTTCATTGATGGTATTTTCAGGCGAGGCAAGGACGACATCTCCAGCAACGTCCCCCACAGCATCCGTCCCATCTCTCGCTGGGCCCCTGCCCCCTCACCTGCCTGCTGGTTCTGCCGGGAGGATTCTGGGGCACCACCTCACCCCCAGGCACAAGACCACCCCAAACAGACCCCGGTTTACACAACGCTTCTCTGAAGTAGAGCGCCTGGCTGGAAGGAAGTCAGCACCGAGGCCCCACAAGGAAGGGCCAGTGCTGACCACGGGCAGGGGCGTCTAAGCATCAGGGTGAACAAAGCGGTGACAGATCATAGCAGCTCGAGTAAAGAGTCCGCCCGTCAATGCCGACACACAGAAATAAACAGGGGAGGGAAAGCGCCTCCTTACAGAATGGCGCAAATGTAGAAAGAAATGGAATTAGAGGATTCACCTTTGGCTGCCAGCATAGAAATGATGGTTCCGGAATGAGTCGTGGATGGACGCTAAAGCCGTTGGGTGCGACGGGGAAGGAGAGAGTCAGTGCCTCCGCATATCTGCCCCCTGACAACTGCACTGATGGGTGTCCACGCGGCCTGTACCTCCTGGTATGCCGGCGAAGCCATCCCCACATCCATCACCCCAAAGTTTCCTCCTGTCTCTTGTAATCCCCCTCCCACCCCTCCATAGACTCTCCCCGAAGCCTCGGGTGACCACTAACTAACCTTCTCTGTCCCTATAGATTAGTTTGCATTTTCTATAGATTCATATAAATAGAATCAGGCAGTATGTACCTTTTTTGGTCTGGTTTATTTCACTCAAGATAATAATTTTGAGGTCCACCCGTGCGCTATTGCATCAGGCATTCATTCCTCTTGGGGGCTGAGCAGTGTTCCACTGAATGGATGTACCACAGTCTGTTTATCCACTCGCCGTGGATGGACACAGTTTTTGGCTATCACCAAGTTGTTACGAACATTTGTGTACAAGTCTGTGTGTGGGCATATGCTTTTCCTTCTCTTACGTAAATACCTAGGAGTGGAATGGTTGGGCTGTAAGAAGGACACGTATTTCACATTTTAGGACCTGCCAGACTGTTTTCCAAAGCAGCCGTACCATTTTCCACTCCTGCCAGCAAAGTGTACAAAACATTTCTTCCACATCTTCACCACCATTGGCCACGTCAACCTTCTTCTTCTTTTTTTAAATTAATTTATTTTTTGGCTGCGTTGGGTCTTTGTTGCTGCACGCGGGCTTTCTCTAGTTGCAGTGAGCGGAGGCTAATCTTCCTTGAGGTGCGCGGGCTTCTCACTGCGGTGGCTTCTCTTGTTGTGGAGCACAGGCTCTAGGCGCACGGGCTTCAGTAGTTGTGACTCACAGGCTCAGTAGTTGTGGATCGAAGGCTCTAGAGCGCAGGCTCAGTAGTTGTGGCACACGGGCTTAGTTGCTCCACGGCATGTGGGATCTTCCCGGACCTGTGGGATTGAACCTGTGTCCCTACATTGGCAGGCGGATTCTTAAACACTGCGCCACCAGGGAAGTCCCACTGCATGAATTTTAGAATCGGCATGTTGATTTCCACAGGAAGCCTGCTGGGATTGTGTTTTGGATTGCCCCAAACTGCCTCCAGGGAGCTCCGATGTGGTCACCGGCCCCTCAACAGCTATTTCTTGCTGGGCCCAGGGTGGAGCAGGGGGAGGGGGTGGAACCCCAGGTGCAAACCCTGGCTCTGTGCCCCCTTGCAGGGCAACCTGTCATTTCCTTTCTCTAAGCCTTGTGATTTGGGGACAGTGGCACTGGGGCCTAGGACTGTTGGGCCTTAAGGGTGGGGATGGTGTGGGGGCAGCAGCAGTGGGTGTGACTTCCCAGCCGGGCTCTCTGCGCTGCCCCTGCAGCCAGCCACCCTGTCCACAGGCACCACGCCAACTACAAACCGTCTGCAGCCACACCTGTTCAGTGAAGACGGTGCTTGTCAAAGACACCTCGTTTAGGTAACTGGACCCTTTCCCCAAAGCCCAGTATCCCAAAGTTCACCTGCATCCTCTGATGAAAACAGGTGAAGCCCAATAGGGGGACCTTCCCCGTGTGCCGACTCGCTCCTCCCTCATCCACCCTCTGCATCCAGCCCTGCAGCTGGACACCTGCCTGTGGCCAGGAGAGCCCACCCACCCTGGGAGCTCCTCCCCCGAGGCCCAGCTGGGCAGGGAGTGCGCTCCCACCTTCCAGACGCGAAGCTGAGCCTGGGGTTCCCATCACACGTTGGTTCCCCTCCTCTGGTCCCCCCTGCAGTCCTCGGAGCCAGGTGGGATCATCCCATCGTACCAAAGGCCCAGAGAGGTGCAGGCGTTCTCTCAAGGCTGCTCAGCCTGCGAGGGACGGGGCATACAAGCCGCCTGGCTCCCAGGTGACCCTGTGGCTGCCTAGAGGGTGCCTGCCCAGGCCCACCTGCCCCTGCCCTGCTCACCTGCCCTGTACCTGCTCTGTCTGCAGCTTCTCACCTCAGAAGAGCACCCCAGCTATTTACCATGGACTCATTTAAGTTGGTTAATTTTTAATAATGTTGAAATTTCCATGTGAATAATTCAGGTAAATTATTTATTAAAGTGCAGGATAAAGGGATCAGGAGAACTACCAGTCGACAGTGGCCCAGGAGGGCCGTCTCCGGGTTGGACAGGGGGCGTGGCCCGCCACACATGCTCCGCCCTCCGCGGCCCCCGCTGACCGCCCAGTCGCCTAATCCTGCAGCCTGGTGGCCCCTGGCTTCCCTCCCGAGCCCCCCAAGTCCACCTCCACCAGCTGCCTTGATGCCCCTGCAGCCCCCCGAATCCATCCCCAGTGGCCGGAGGGAACTTCCTATGCACAAATCTGACTGTGTCTCCCCAGGGCGAGCCCTGCAGCAGTAACCCCAGGGCTCTTGGAATGAAGCCCCAGGGACCCTGCGAGGCCCCTCAGGTCAGGCGATGTCGAGCTCCACCTGCACCCTCATGCCACACACGTGCCCACCATTCATGGAGGAAGGGACCTCCCTGGACCAAGCCCCGGGGACACCAGGCTGGTGGGGCATTTTCTGCACATCTGCCCTCCCCCGACGGGGGTTCCCTGAGCAGAGCAGGGAGATGCAGGGTTGGGGCCAGGGGCGCAGAGGCCGCCTGGGCGTCAGGAGCCACCATCCGTCCAGAGGCTCCAGCCCTGCGCCCAGGAGCTGCCCCGACACTGCTCTTTCCGTCCCACCCTCGTGTCTACTGCCTCCTCTCAACTGTCCCTCCAGAGTCCACTCTGCTTCCCAGGATGGTTCTAAAGGGTAAATCCGATCCAGTTCCTTTCCAGCTTGGAGCTTCCCCGTGACCCCGAGCACCTCTGGAGAGAAGGCCGGGCTGCTCTGCCTGTGCCCAGGCCCGGCCCCGCCCCACCCACCGCGCCCCAACGCTGCTCCACCAGGAGCACGGCCGGTCCAAAGGCAGAGGCACCGAAAGCGTAAAACAACCCAATTCTAAGGGCTTAGCTGGGGGAGTGCACATGGAGAAGCAGGCTGGCGGAATGTGTGCGTGGGGTGCGGACCACCGGGGCCGCAGAATATCGGGGGGCCTTGCTTAGAAGAGTCTGGAGTTCAGGGGGGCTCTGGGTGGGGCGGTGGGAGTGAGTGGGGAGACTGGAAGTGGAGGAGGGGCCGTAACCTGCCCTGGGGGGAACAGCCAGCCACGCTGCCTCCGGGACCCGCAGGGGTGCCTCGGCCCCTCTATCCAGGGCAGCCCCGAGCCTGGCCCCACGGAGCACCTGCTCGAGGCTGGGCATTTTCTCCATTTTCTGTGATACCTCGCAGGAACCCTGCCATGGAACAGGATCCTCCCATTTTCCAGATGAGGAAACTGAGGCCCCAGGAGGCAAACAGAGCCAGAACTGGCATCCAGGTCTACATGACGCCAACCTCCTGCTCGTGACCTGGCCCCCGCTGACCTGCACAGGCAGAGACAGGGGTACCTGGGAGAGCCCCCCGAAGGCCTCTGCATGGGACGGCGAGGGGAACCGAGGCAGAGAGCTGGGACCCACGTGGCCCCGACCAGCACAAGGGCACCTTCCAGCGCTGGCTTGGCCTGAAGCCCAGAAGCCGATCCAGCCCCCTCGCTTGGGATCTAACTTCGTGGGGGGTTGGGCTGACGGGTATCCTCGTTTTACTGGGATTCAAGTTCACAGACCCAGCCCGCCCCCTCCCACCCATCCCGGGGCCAGGGGTCTGCTGTGCCAGGCAGTGCCCCCACAGCCCCTCCACCATCCCTGAAGCCCATAGGTGCCCCTTTGGCCGCTACTTTAACCATAGCATCCGGGCAGCAGCTGTGCCGGGCAGCTTCACACTGACGACAGAGGAGGGGCTCTGGGGGGACATGCAGTCCATGCAGCGGGCCTGGCAGCTTGAGGATCACTTCCGAGTTGAACAGGTGGTGAAACCCGGGTGACCGGCCCGGTGAGGGGTGCCCAGGAAGGTGACAGGCAAGCCGCAGACGTGGCCCAAGGAGGCAGCTCCACCCCGGAACCTGGCCCTCCTCTGCCCATAGAGGAAATCCAGCCCCTGAGGTGTGTTCATCACTCAGACAAACGGCCCAGGTGAGCGCCAGGCAGCCTCACTCCTCCTGTGTTATCCCACCTGCAGGGTGAATTCCAGGGTCGGGGAGTGGGGAGAGGGGTTCCCAGAGGGTGGGGCTCCCTCTCTGTGGTCTGGCCTCGTCCACCAGGAGTCCTGGGCCCACCCCACGGACCCTGTAGCCCCGCCCCCAGCCCCACGTGTGCCCCTGGCCCCTGAGGCTCACACATCATCACTTAAGGAACCTCACCGGGACCTGACCTTCCCTGAGCTTCCAGCCCCTCACGGGGTCAGCGGTGAGCCCCCAGGGCCGTTCTGGGCCCCATGTGCCATATTGCAGCCCCCAGGGCACAGCCCAAGCTATGGCTGGAGGCAGGAGCCTGGTGAGTGGGCTGCCAGGGAGCCCAGGCTGGCCCACCTCTAGGTTCTTTGATTTCCACTGTGAGCCGGCACCCAGGATGCTGGGGCAGGGTGGGGGTGGGGCAGGCCCTTCCTCAAATTCCATCCCCCAACACCCCACCCCAGGGAGGAGGTGGAAGAGAGATGGGGGGCAGCTCGGGGCTGGAGGACCCTCGTTCCCCAGGTATTGAGGACCGACCCTGTGGGGCCCTCCTCGAGACCCTCACTCTCCTTGGGATGCCAGCCTCTCTGCCACAGCCCGGGATGTGGTCAGCTGCTTCTGCAAAGGCCCCCCAGCCCGTTCCAGGCTCTGCGTGCGCTGAGCCCTGGGGCTGCCCTACCATCACCTGTGACTTGGGGCTTCATCAGCCCTTAGCCGTCAAGGTTACGGAGCACCGTACCAGGATGTGATCGTGTAGTACGTCATATACCAGGGGTCGTATAGACACTTGAGTCCCGTGTCCTGACACCCCAGTGGCTTATTTCTCATCCACGTGGGTCTGCCCTGGGTGGTGCAGGGTACCGGACAGCTGGGGCCGGGCGGACCCTCAGAGAGCAGCCTTGTGAACGGGGCTCTGCTCCACGCAGCACGCAGGGATCCAGGGCCTCGGTCCGGCCGAGGGAAGAGAGGGCACTCCGTCCCTGGGCAGCTCTGAGCCTCAGATGCGGCATCTGTAGAGGGGGGATGAGCCCCCGCCCCTCTGGAACAGCACGGTCTCTGGGTCTCGCTCTTCCAGGGTCCTGCGGAGGCTGCAAGGGAGGGCTCTCAGGGGACCGGGGCAGGGGGAAGGGGTGGCTAGAGCCAGACGGCAGGGCTTCCATCCTGACTCCTCCAACTGCTGACCTGGGGCCTCCCTGTAAAACGGGCATAACTGCCTGCCTCACCGCGTGGGGGTGAGGTTTCCATGTGCTATAATGATCATAAATGCTGAAAATCAGAAGTATTAATAAAACAGAGCGGCAAAGTGATTATTGCTGTAACCACACCTGGGCACTGCTCCAGATTGATTTCTGGTAACAGGAAGAGATGCACCCACCAGGCCCATGGCAGGCGCTCCGGAAATATTCGTCCATCTGGGGAGGGTCCAGACCTCCCAGGTGGTCCCAGCTGGGGAGAGGGTCCCAGCTCCACCCCAGGGACCCAATCCCCCGTCAGGGCTGGACGGTGGAAGTCACACTGACCTGGGACGCAGGCGGGGTCAGAAGGGGATGGGAACTCCTGGAGACCCAGCCCCGAAGAAAATCACTCCCCATGCAGGGCCCAGGTAATAATAACAAACCATTATTAGAAATAACGATCAGTGGAACAATCAAAATTGAGCATTTGATGATTTACATGTTTTCCTTATTAAATTTTCACCCACCCTAGGAGGGAGGCACTGCTGGTACTTCCACTTACAGAGATGGGGAAACTGAGGCCCAGAGGTTCAGGACCTGCCTGAGGTCGGTCACACAGCTGGTGCTGAGATTTGAGTAGGTTTCGGGGAAGGAGCCTGCAGCCTGCTGGGAGGGGGCTCCCGGGATGACTGAGGAAGCTGACCCTGGAGAGGGGCTGATGACCCGGGTCACAGGGGCACGCGTCACCCCCGCCTCCCCACCCCAACTCTGTGGGCAGGGCCGGTGGGAGCCCACAGCCAGGCCCCGTTGAAAGACACATGCCCGTGAAAACGCATCTTATATGTTTGATTTAATCGCGGAGCACTGATCCCCCAGAGTGGGACACGACCCTGGTCATTTTGAGGAAATGAATTGCCTGGGAAAATGGAAATTGTCACTTTATTATAGGATTAAAAAATTCAATCCATTTGAATAATAATGGGAAACACGGCAAGCCCATGTCCTTCTCTCTCTCTCTTATTAACAAATGAGGTTTGACCCTCTCAGGGTCTTCTCACGGAGGGGGTGTCTCCAGAGAAAGGGTGTGGCTCCCGCATCCCAGCCTCCCCCGCCTCGGGGATCACAGAGGCCTCTCCAGCCAGGGCCACCCGCCTGGTTCCCTGGACACCCCCGCTGGCTCCAGCCTCCTGCCTTTGCCCGGGCTGCCCCTGTCCCGGACGCCAGTCCCCGCTCCGGCCGCCCGAATCCTCCCTCTGGGCTGATATCACCTCCCGCAGGCCCAGCCTGCTGGCCTTGGGAGCCATTCCTACACCCGAACTGCCAGGCGGGGTCAGCACACACGCCTCCCACCTGTCGGGGCGCCGGGACCCCACTCCTGCCTCGCCCGTCAGGGTGTTCACCTGCGATGGGTCACAGTGTCAGGACCGAGAGAGTCTGTATCACACTTGTGTGTTTCCTACTGTGGTAAAGACACATAACATGAAGTTTCCCCTCCTAACCGTTTGCAGGTGTGTGGTTCAGGGGCATCAAGTACATTCACACTGTCGTGTAACCATCACCACTGTCATCTCCAGAACTTTCCATCTTCCCAGACTGAGACTCTGCCCCCCATTAAACACTAACCCTCCATTGCCCCTCGCCTATATTGTACCTTCCCTATTAAATGATTAGGTCTGTATTATATTTCATACGTCATGTGCTACGCGATGTTATGCTATGGGACAGGGTCCCCAGCCAGCCAGCAGCCAGGACCCCGAAGTGACAAATCCTCGCTGGAGACGTAAAGGAGGGCTGCCCAGCTCTGAGGGTGCAGGACGTTGGGGAGACCCCAGCGGAAGCCGGGCGCCTCCCTGGTGGTGGTAGCTGGGCCCCGGCCCCAGAGCAGGAGGGCCTGCCTGCGGAGCTCAGGGCTGGACAGTTGGCCAGGTCGTGTCTGCACCCATCACCCCCCACCACGGGGCGCTTGCAGGGAGGGGCAGCACGCAGCGAGCCGCTGCCTTCACCTGGGCTCCAGGAGGCACTGCTGCCCTGAGGCGTTGCCACCTCCACCCCGTGACCTCACGCC
This sequence comes from Phocoena sinus, assembly GCF_008692025.1. Taxonomy (NCBI): domain Eukaryota; kingdom Metazoa; phylum Chordata; class Mammalia; order Artiodactyla; family Phocoenidae; genus Phocoena; species Phocoena sinus. The sequence goes on along the minus strand of NC_045777.1, from coordinate 87,440,106 downwards.
ACCACGGGCAGGACCCCCAAACAGGGCTGAGAGATTGCTGCTGCCGTGGGGACAAGAGGGGCTGCGGAGAGAAGCCAGGAGGCGAAGTTGGAGCACGAGGAAAGGGTGTCCCGCCCCGTGGAAACCTGCTGGGCTGGTGACTGCAGAGGGTCTGGGGGCAGACGTGGGGGTGGGGCAGGGGCTGGGTGGAGAGCTCCTCCCCCCCCCACAGAGGTGGGAGGTCACGCCGCCCTCGGGAAAGGAGAGCAAGGTGACTCTCAGGTGACCACATGCTGCCCCGGCCAACCTCTCTCCTTCCCGGAGGGGCAGGGGTGTGCTGGGCCCCAAAAGCATTGGGATGAATCTTCCTCACTGGTGTTTCCCAGGGAGAGAAAAGCCACGGAAAGCTCCGTGGTTCACGCTGGGCTCCAGGCTCTCTGGCCAGAATGATGATGGAGACCCACACGGGGCCTCGAGTTCCGCCTCTGTAGGGGGCGTCCGCTCACCCGGCCGCCTCCCACAAGTTTGCCTGGGGGGGTGGAGGTCTCCCTCCCAGCTCTGACCACGCTCACCGCACCAGGGCCAGCCAGGGTCATCTTTGGCCCCCGCATGGCCTGGCATTTACGCACTGTCCTGGCCAGGCCGAGCGCTGCCCCCTGGCACGACCCCGTTGCCAGCCTTCCTCTGGGCAGGACGTGGGGTCTCCATGGGGGGAAGCGGGTTATTGCCTTCCAGGGCGGGCTGTCCGCAGGGGCTGTGGGCAGGCGGGAGGCATCCGCCTCCGCCAGAACAAGATAATTAAAAGAGGATTCGCGGCATCAGGCCCGCCTGTCACGGGGGTGGGCCAGCGCGTCACTCTTCCCGGGCTGGGCTCACACGGCAACACTGTGGCCGAGGGCGGGTGGGGAGGGGCAGGAGGTGGCGCCCGGAACCCCCAGGGGGACCCCAGAGACTCAGCTGGTCCCCCCAGGGATGGAGTACAGACAGGGCCCCCTGGGGGCCCCCCACCCCCGACCCTGTCCTGCCAGGCCATGCCCTCGGCCCTAACCCCACGCCTCCCGCGGGAGCCTTCCCGGACTACGCTTGGCTTTCTGGCCACCCTGCCCGGCCTCTCAGAGGTGGTCCCGGCCTCAGCTCTGCTCCCCTCTGCAGGATGGACAGGGTGAACCAGTGTCCACTGGCGCCCGGCCTCCAGCCCCTCCTCGGACCTCCTTGTCGGACGTGGGAGGAGTGACATCAGCCCCAGTGGGTGCCAGTGGAACTGGGGCTGGACCCTTTTCCAGCCAAAGCCACTGGTTCACCTGTCTTTACGTCCTGAGCCAAGAGCAGAGGGCTGGGCACTGGACCTCGCCCAGGGCGGTGCTATCCTGGGCTCCTGCGGCCGCTCTGGGCTGCCCTGTCCTGCCACCCACACCAGGGTCTCCAGCCTCCTGTCAGGCCCCCGTCCCCCTCCGGGACCTCTCAGGAATCCTTTTAGCTCCTGTTACCAGACTCGGCTTTTGGGGGCTTCAAACCAGAGACCAAAAAATACACAGAGGGGTGAGAGGAAGCATACGTGTATTTTGCAGTCAGGCCATTGGCTATATTCATGTGCAAAGAATGTATTGAGCACCTACTGTATACCGGGGAGCATGGTAGGTACTGGAGTGATGGTGCCCCACAAGGTAGACGGGCCCTGTGCCCAGAGCAAGCAGTCCACAGGGACAGACACACGAAGAACATATCAACCTTGGATAAACAAATAATTGCAAGTGGTAGAAACACAGAAAATCGTCCAGCAGAGGCTCTAAAACTGCGGGTCAAGGTCCCCAAACTTAAACCAACAAAAACAGCATGAGGCTGACGAACTCTGTGGGTCAGGAATGTGGACGGGGCGCAGAGCGGACGGCCCGTCTCCGCTCCAGTGTCAGGACCAGAGCTCGAAGCCTCGAAAGCCGGGGTGACTCGGTGTTGGGGACCCAGCCGTCTGGAGGCGTCTTCCCTTACATTTCTGGGGCCCCGGCCAGCTACCGTCTGACCGTCTGGCCTCTTGGCCAGGATGCCTCCAGGTGGCTGCTGAGCATCCTCACAGCATGGCTGCAGGGTCCCGGGGACGCACTGGACCCCTGCAGGGGGGCTGGGAGGTGGAAACCGAGGCCCAGAGAGGCAACCCAGCCTGCCCAGGGTCACACAGCGAGACATGGCCGGGCTAGAAATTGGGACCCAGAGCCACGTCCCAAAGCTCCACGCTCCACCCAGGCGCTCACCCCAGGGAGAATGCCCTGACTAGCTGTGTCCTGGGCGCAATCATGGCACTTGGCAAAGTCCCAGATAACTGAACGACACCCAGCCTGGCCCCATGGAGGTCACTGGGAAGGAACAAGCAGTGCTCGTGTCTCTGGACCCCAGGCCTGGACTGGCAGAGGGCAAGGGGACGCCAAGGCCCCCTGAGACTTGGTTTCCCCAGGTGGAGCCTCGCTGGCCCTGGCTGTGAGGACAACCCCCAGGTGTGAACTGCATTAACACAATCAACCTCCCACGGAAACAGGTGCTGGGAGGGGAGAAGACAGCCCTGCTGCAGAGGTGCTCAGCTCGGGCCGACTGGCTCCAGAATCCTTGTGCCCTGTTCAACCTCGGGGTGGCCGTGGGGTCAGAAGATGTGGGCCCAGGAGCCCCAGCCCAGGAGCCGTTGGGAGATACACACACACACACACACACACACACACACACACACACACACACGCTGTCCCTGCTCAGATGAGATGGGTGGGTGGATTCCTCCCACTGAGATGGGTGGGTGGATTCCCTAAACCCAGCACTGCCTTCAGCCAGGCTGCAAGCTTCTAGAAGAAGGGCATCCCCAGGGGCCCCCAGGAGCATAAACAAGCCTGGGGGTTCCCGTGGGAGTGAGCCCGCCCCCCCAACCCCCTGGCCTCCTGGCCCAGGGCCATCCTAGGGCTGCAGCCAGGACGTGAATCCTTTCCCCAGTTCAGGCTTCTACTTCCCCTTATGTCCCGAGTGCCAGGATTTCCAGGTCCCAGAGCCCCCGCTCAGTCCTGATGCAGCCAAGACAGGTCCTGGGCCCCAGCCCTGCAAGACCGTCGCCTAGAAGGTCGGGCCCCTTGGCCGATGCAAACCCAGCTCAGGACCGAGACACACCAGCTGCGGATTCTGCCCCCAGCCCTGCTGGGGCCTGTGCAGGCCCTCCCAAACACACATGGCGGGTTTTTATTAAACTTCCTTGTCAACTGCACAAGTAATGCACGAATACATCTGGAGTGAGTTTTAAAACAAATCCCAGACACCATATCATTTCACTCATAAATACTTCAGTATACAAATGGGGCTTTAAATAATTTGCTGTTAAAATGATGTCGGTTTCTCCTATGATCAACAGCACACGCTGACAGAGCAAAGGAGGAGAGCAAGCCCGCTCCACGGCCCTGGGGACCGGTTCCTCCCCGCCCCACTTGCACCTGCGTGGTCTGTGCCTGGGGCTTCCACGTGCCGAGCTCCCTGTGTGGACTGGGGTGTGCACCCTGCCCCTCTCACTCCCAGGATTAGCGTTTCCCTGGGGCTGTTCCCAGCTCACGAAACGTCTGTCCCCAGGGCCTCCTTGGACACCTCCACGGGCGCAATTCTCCGCGGTTATAAACACCGCACTGAACATCTTTGTGCTGCAGAGGATGTGTGGTTTTTGGATCATGCCCCCAGACTCCGGATTCCACAATCAAAGCTCCCATCCCCAAATGGCTTTCCAAGAAGACACAAACACTGTTGAAACCCTCATAAATCACAGTGGGGGCAGGGGCGCTCTGAGGCAGCAAGGTCACTCTTGCCTTCGGGGTGACAGCATGTGGGAACGTGGCCTGGAAGGCTGGGGTCCGTTCCTCGGCTACCCCGGTCACTGCCTTTGCCCACGGGAGCGGCTGGGCATGTCTGCCTCCCCACTGTCAGTTTCCTTGTCTGTCAAGCGGGCATACGTCTGTGTGGGCTGTCAGTGCTGTGTCTCACGTGTGTCCTCATGGGAGGCCGACCCCCAGCACCCAGAGGGACAAAGGAGTGCCCCGTCCACTTTCGTGTGACTGCATCCACTCTGGAGGAATGCAGGAGAGGGCTGGGGAGGAGAATACCCATCCTGGGTGTGCATTAAAGTATGTTTGCACTTGTTCTCTCCTTCTCCCCCGGGGCTCAGACTGGCCCCAGGGAAGAAAGGCAGCTTTGCCAAAGCCAAGCAGGACCGCTGAGACCTCAGCGTCAGGAGCCCCAGACCTCATCTCTCCCTACCTGCTCCTTTCCTGGGGCCCAGAGAGGGCATGTGACGTGCCCAAAGGCACACAGAATCTTGCAGCAAAGCTCAGGTCCACACCCATCCCCTCAAACCCCCTGCTGGCTTCCTCTGAGCCCTGAGGTCGGCAGTTCAAGCAATCTGCCTGGCCGTGGACCAGAAGAGCCGGTGGGCGGAACACCACAGCAGCCGCCTTCCCGGGCGGCCTCCAGGTGCCAGCACCTGGCCAAGCTACACCTGTGTGAGCTCCCTGAAGCAGATGCTAACAACATCCCTGTTTCACAGTCAAGGAAACTGAGGCTGGGCCTGGCAAGGCTGGAGCAAGAACACCCAGCCAGCTGACCCTGGCCCGGGGCGAGGACTGTGGCCATGCTTCTCCCCCTGCCCACTCCCCTGCCCTGTTGGAGTGTACATTTCCGTTCACTTGCTGGGGTCCTGCCTGGGTGGGTTCCAGAGGGGAGTGCCAACTGGAATAAAATCAAGCTAGGTGAGAAATCCAGGCGGAGGGAATTGGGGGTGGGCTTGGCGGATGGAATTGTACCCTCCCCCTGGGGTACCCCAGGAGAGAGGAGGCGGGGTGGGGTGGGGAGGGATGGAGAAAGGCCCCGTCCTGGGCCCACCCCTGGTTCCTTCTGGCCCAGGTGGACACCCTGCACCCGCCTCCCTGCAGACACCCCCCCCCCCCCAGGCCAAGCCCCAGGTGCGCGGCGCCGCCGGGCGGCTCCAGCTGTCAGCCAGGCGATGAATTACACGCTGTAAGAAGGTGTAGACAGGAGCAGCTGGACGCGCCCGGGTGATGAAAAGAAGCAAATTCACTGCGCTCCCCTTGCGGGGCCTCCGGAGCGGCGGCGGGCGCCCCCTGCCGGCGGCACGCGGGACCGCCCCTCCCCGGCCCGCGCCGCGATCCCATTTCACAGGTGAGGCCACTGAGGCCCTGCGGGGGGTCGCCCAGGTACAGAGCCTCGAGAAGGGGCCCCGCGGGAGGAGGCACAGGGCAGTAGGGGGGAGCCAGTCGCTTCCTCTCAGCAGCATGAGGCCCAGTGTGCAGGGGGGATGGGGTTACCAGGGGTCAGTGTGGACGGCACAGCAAAGACAGCTGAATGGAGGCGCGGCTGAGGGGGGAGGGGAGGGTGAATGGAGACCCCTGGGGCTTCATGAACCCTCAGGTCAGGTGCAGACACTGCCTGGTTTCTTGGACCCTCCCCACTGCACCTGCTCCCGGACGTGGGAAGAGGGGTCCTTGGCGGCTCTGGGAATAGAGTAGGAAGACCCCACCACCACCCTCAGGCCGAGGCCCTCCCCACACAGACACAGCTCCAAAGACGGGAAATCAAGGGGAGCAGGGCCAAAGACCCCACAACACCTCAGCTGTGGGCTCCGCCCCCGCGTGCCCTTGCCTGCCCCCTCCTCCCAGCAGCAGGGGCAGAGGGAGGGGTCGAGAGTCAGACACACAGACAGGGTCTCGGGAACAGAGAGACGGAAACCCAGAGACATTTACACAGATGGGGCAGAGAGAGGGAAGGCATCAGCAGAGAGAGGAGGGGTTTCAGGGAAGATGTTCAAAGGGTTTTTCCCTGGGGTATTTGCACAAAGGATTTTCAAACAGTCTTTGTCTAAGACCGCCCAGGCCCAGCCCACTGCAGCCAGCAGTGACCACCCTGGGACCCAGGCAGGGTCGGCGGGCCCAGTCTTCTCTCTCAGCCCTGATACGGATGTCTGAGCACAGATATGGATACTTCTGTCCCATGCGGGCCTGGGGCACCAGGGAGGGATGAGGCTCACTTAAGGGTCTGGCACAGGCCAGCCAGCCAACACACCTGGTCTGGGCCAGAGCTCCCAGCACCCACCCTGCCCAGCTGTGGAGGTGCAGAGATGCAGTCGCGAGAAGGACATTGGAGGTGATCTTGGTCTCTGCTTGAATGCTCCCACTGACGGGGATGTCACTACTCCTAGAGGCAGCCCAAAGTGTAATTCTGGGCATCTCAGAGAATTAGAAAGTCCATTCTTATTTGAAGAGGATTACTTCTCCCTCTCAGCCCCTCTGACCCTGGTTTCCAACACTGAGCTCTGGAACCATGCACACCACAGACATCGCTTTGACATGCATTTATCAAGAACCTACTGTGTACTGGGGAATGTTGTTGGTGCCGAAGCCATTCCTTGGAAAGAGGCATTAAAGGAGAAAGCCCCACAAGGCCAGAGCAGAGGAGGCAGGGAGCGAGGGTTGACTCAGTATCCTGGTGTGCCAGATCTCAGGCACCCTCGTGACGATGTGGGGAGGGTATTATCATCACCACCACCACTATGCAGAGGAGAAAAATGAGACTCAGAGGGGTTAGGGCCCTGGGCTGGGCACCAGGCACCTGGGACAAGCCAGACCCTGCTTTAGCCACATGACGGGTTTAGGGATGATTATGTGACCTGACTGTGGCCTGGAGCCGCAGCAACCATCAAGGAGGGGCTGTGAAACATGCCAACACAGAAAGCATCAGAACTGAGAGATGGAAAGAGACTGGGTCTTGATGACATCATAGGAACTCCTGGATCAACCCATGCCTGAAGCTGGTCCTGAATTTTTTTTACTTAAGTGAAATAACAATTCCTTTTTTTGCTTAAGCCAATTTGAATTGAGTTTTCTACAGCCTAAAGAATCCTAATATCCAAGGGTTTATTGTCCATAAGAAACATTCCTAATTAAAAATGTGTGAGGGCTTCCCTGGTGGCGCAGTGGTTGAGAGTCCGCCTGCTGATGCAGGGGACACGGGTTCGTGTCCCGGTCCGGGAAGATCCCACATGCCGCAGAGCGGCTGGGCCCGTGAGCCATGGCCGCTGAGCCTGCGCGTCCGGAGCCTGTGCTCCGCAACGGGAGAGGCCACAACAGTGAGAGGCCCGCGTACCGCCAAAAAAAAAAAAAAAAAATGTGTGAGTGCTGTGGAGGGAAGTAAGGGAAGGGCCACCCACTATCATCATAACAGCCAGCATTTATCCAGTGCTTTGAATGTACTAAGTGAAGGGCTGCGAATGGATTAGCTCATTGAATCCTCACAGCAAGCCCATGAAATAGATTCTGTCACTAGCCTGTGTATTAGTTAGGACACATAATGCTAGCTGCTGTGACAAATAAACCTCCAATAAATGACACCGACTTAAAATCAGAGTTCATTACTCGCTCATGTAAAGTCCAGGTAGGTGTTTGGCAGCCTGTCTACACATGGTGATTCAGGGACCTGAGCTCCTTCCATCGTGGGGTCCCACCATCCCCCAAGGCCTTGGAATCACTGGATCTGCCCGGCCGGCCACAAGCCCGGGGGTGGGGGGGCACACTCTTGAAGGGTCTTATGGGCCAGGCCCAGAGGCAGCTTCCGTCACCTCTGCTATGTCTCATGGGCCACAACCCAGGCACGTGGCTTTTCTAACTGCAAGGGGGGTTGAGAGATGCAGTGCCCGGGAAGAGAAGGGAAAAGTCCAGTCTTGCTTTGAGAGGTCACCCAGATGCCCCAAGTCACACAGATGGGCTGGGACACAACCAGGATCCAGGATTAAAACCAGGCGATTGCTATCACCTCACTCCCATTAGGATGGCCACCGCCGGAAAAACAGAAAATACAAGTGTTGACGAGGATGTGGAGAAACTGGAACCCTTGTGCACTGTTCTGAGCATGGAAAACAGGGCAGCCGCTGTGGGAACCAGCGTGGCAGTTTCTCAGAAAGTTAAATGTAGAATTACAATATGATCCAGCCAGTCCACTCCTGGGTCTACAGCTAAAAGAACTGAAAACAGGGTCTCAAAGAGATATCTGTACACCCATATGCAAAGCAGCATTGTCCACAGTCGCCAAAACGTGGAAGGAACCCACGTGTCCATAAATGGATGAATAGTTAAGCAAAATGCGGGTCATTCACACAGCCTTAAAAAGGAATCAAATTCTGACACGTACTGCATCATGGGACGAACCTTGAGGACGTGATGCTCAGTGCAATGAGCCAGACACAAAAGGACGGACACTGTGTGGTTCCACTTCTACGAGGTCCCTGGGGGAGTCAGGGTCACAGACACAGAAGGTGAAGGGTGGGGGGCCGGGGGAGGGGGAAGGGATTCAGTGTTTAATGGGGACAGAGTCTCAGTCTGGGAAGGTGAAATGCGCCCTGGAGATGGACGGTGGTGACGCTGTCCAATGATACGAGTGTGCTTAGTGCCCCTGGACTGGACACTTAAGAATTGTGCGGGAGGTAAATTTTATGTCGTGTGTATTTCACCACAGTGAAATAAGTCAGGGGTAGGGGGAACCGGGAGCTCTTACACATCCTGTTTCCCTGCCCCCACGTCTCCTGGTCGGACCCTCTCTGGGGGGGCGAGGTGTCTCGGGGAGGCTGGTCCTGTCATCAGGGCCATTTGCGTGTGATTGCCTCTGATTCTCCAACCAGTGCCTGTTATTTTTAAGTGGTTCATTGACCCAACAGTTAATGGTTTTCATGTGGGGCAGGGGTGGTGGTTTTGAGTTGTTGTAATCTTAAGATGGTGACTTTTTTTCCCCCTCTAAGACAGAAGCCAGATGAGGACACCATTTCCCTAGCACAAGCACGCAGCTTCTAACGGGGTGCTTGTGACTTTCCACCTCTAACGGGGTGTTTTCTCGGCTTTTGTCCACTCCCGGACTGGCCGTGAACTCCGCCAGGGCAGGAGCTGTGCCAGAAACGGGCCTGGTGCAGAGCGGGAACTCAGAAAATGTTTGCTACATGGATGAAAGAGGAAAAGGGATGAAGGGCGGAACGTGGATAAATTAGGGGTGGAACGCATGTCTAGCTCCGCCCCGTGGCCCCTCCAGGGGCAGCCCCGTCTTCTGATGGCTCAGCCCTGCCGCCCGGCTGCCCTGCCCCTCCACCTCTCCCTCCCTCCGGCCCCCTTGGCTGCCCTCAGGGGCTGCGGGCTCTTCGGGACACCAGGCCGGCTTCTTCACCCTCCATGCCAGAGACAGTGGACTACGGAGCCCTCTCCCCTGCTCCCCCTCTGCCCCCTCCTCGGCCTGAAGTCGGCCAGGATGCCTCCTGGATCCGTCTTCCAGATTCCTAGCCCCACCTCCGTGTCCTTTAGATCCCGATTTTTGGAATAACCAGAGATGTGTACGTGCAAGTTGGCAATGGCTTAAAGGACTGATCGAATGTCGGGGAAGTGGCCTGGCTGTTTGCATGGCCGAGGTGATGGAGGCCGGCTTGGCCTTTCCGAGGGGCGGTTGGAGGGCCCATGGGGGCAGGTGGCTTGGGCCTCACAGGCGAGTTTGCAGCTGAGACCATCCTGAGGGTGATCACGGGGGCCTGGCATGGGGAGTGGGGTGTGGCATTTATAGGGGCCGAGGCTCAGTCTGGGAAAGCGGGAAAGTTCTGGAGACGGACGCTGATGTTGGCACGACATTGTGAATGTCCTTAAGGCCACGGGAGTGTATGCTTCAAAGAAAGCCTCTTGACGGGTGACAGCAAACCACCCTCTCCTGTCCATCCCGCGGCCGGGGCAGAGGTCACTGACCGACCCCGCACCCTTTCTGGCCGAGCCTCGGGTATCAGGTCCCTACTGCTGCTGTAACAAATTACTCCAAACTCAGTAACTCAAACCAACAAGACAAAAATAGAGAAATCTGTTTTCTTGCAGTTCTGGGGGTCAGAAGTCTAAAATGAACCCGCAGGGCCGGTTCCCTGGGAGGCTCTCATGGAGAATCCCTTGCCTTGCCTTTTGCAGCTCCTACAGGCGGCACGCACCCCTCGGCTCAGGACCCCTTCCTCCCTCTTCTTGCCTCCCTGACCATGAGGACGCTTGTACTCCATCGGCCCTACCTGGGCGATCCAGGCTCCGCCCCTCATCCCAACAGCCTTAACTCACTGACAGCTGTAAAGTTCCTTTCGCGGTGTAGGTAACATTTTCACAGGCTCTGGGGATTACGATGTGGACATCTCCTGGAGGTTAATCCACACCTGGATTAGACCTCAGACTCCCTCTTACCTCAGTGGTCCAGGAAGCCACAGCAGTCAGAGCTGGTGCTGGTGTTGACACAGCATCATGGCATACACATTCCTTGGTGTCCAGCTAGACGTTACCTGTGTTCTTACCATCAGGTAGATGATTGATAGATAAATGATATAGGTGACAGACATAGGTGATTGATGGATAAATGAGGGATGACCAATAGATGGATAAATGCTGGATCGTAATAGATGGATGGGTACATGATTGAGAGATACAGCTGGCAGATGGATAAGCGGACAGGTGATAGGTAAATGGATAGCTGGCAGGTAGGCTTCCTTCTGGATGCGCTGAAACCCTGGCTGTAGCCCCAGGTCCTCACGGAGGTGGAGGTGACCAGGGCAAAGGGCAGAGGTGGGAGAGTGAGTGGGGAGTTAGTGCTCTGCCCAGCGGGCCGAAGGGACAGCAGGAGAGACAAGGGGGTGAGGTCATTGTGCCCCGAGGCCAGCAGAGGTGCCGGACAAGATGGTGGAGGGAGGATCTGGGCCAAGGTGGGTCTGAGCCAAGTGGGGGCTTCCTACAAGCCCAGGACCGGGGGGCAAGCCTCTGAAAGCCCCAGAAGGAGACGTCGGGGGGCTGAGCTGGTCCAGGCCCGCTTTCCCCCTTATTCTCCACAGCGCCGGCAGGGTCACTCGTGGTGCCCCTCACAGAAGGGGCACAAGCTCCCGCAGCAGGGTGAGCCCAGCGGGACCTCCCCGAGCTCTCCCAAGATGGGGGGACAGGCCGCGGGGGACAGGTGACTCCCAAGAGGTGGCCCAGAGACAGAAGGGCCCAGAGGTATGTGGGGGGGAGCCCCTGGCCTGGGACCAGCCCCCCAGTCCCAGAATCACGGAGCCCGCGCGTTTGTCAGGAATTCAACTGCATGGGAGAGCCGTTATTAATTGTATAGGCTTTGCTGGTCTGGAGGCCGCGCCGCGGGTGGAATCTGGGCGGCCTCATCCCTCGGAGCCCAGGGTCAGCCTGCGGGGGCGACGTGAAGGCGCTTGTTGAGGTATTAATGAGATGTCTCTAGGTGCAAATACTAGTTTAATAGGTGTGACTTACGGGACGCCGGCCGCCACCCGCAGCTCCCCGCACGCCCGGGCCCCCCGCCTTGTTGGAATAAGTAATTAGACACTGCGGACACTCACTTAGACACTGTAATAAAGTGTCAGCTGTCACCCATGTGGTACTTAATAAAATAAAATTAAGCAGTTACGACGTTTTTGTACGCGTTGTATCTCAACCACACTGGCCCCCGCCCCCAAGGTTTTAACCCCAAGGACATGGGGAGAGCCATGCAGAGACGAGCCTGGGGGAGGTGGGGAGGTGAGGAGAGACGCCCAGGCACCCGGGACGGGGACCGGGCGGGACAGGACGGACCCGCAGGGCCGGCTGCACGGGTGAGCGACGGGAACCACGGAGGCTCCGAAGACGCCTCCCAAGGTCTGAGGTCCCTGCTTTTTCTGCTTTCCTGTCACCCGCCCCACTTGCCACCTTCGAAGCCGCCATTCCCAAAGGCCACTGAGGCCCTGGCCACGCCGGCCGGGTGCCTGGGCTGGGCTGGGCCAGGATGGCGGGCGCAGGGGCTCCCCCCGCAGAGGAAACGGGCAGGTGTGATGGGGGCTGCATAGACCCCCAAACAGCTCCACCCCCAGCCCAGAGACCAAGAGTGGGCACGTCTTGAGGACGTGTGGGGTCCGAGGACTCGGGGTCACACCTTAGCTCCACACGTGGGAACCCCCCCCAGCTCCCCTCTGCAGCTGAAACCTGCCGCGTCCCTGCATCCCACCCCCACCCCTGCTATAGAAACTGTGTTTCCTGATGACAAAAGTAATAGCCAGGGAGGTGGAGGGAGGGGGAGGGGCATCGGGCGAAGGGCAGCTCTGGAGAGCCTGACCGGGCAGGGTCACGTGGTCACCAGACCAGCCCGCCAGGACCCGGCCTGGGGCCCAGGGATCTGAGCGCCCAACCAGGGGGTTCAGACCACAGGGCACTCGGCGCCTCGGCCCCATCCAGAGGCAGCTGCCTCTCCGCGGGAGCCGCGTCCGCGGGCCCACACGCGTTCCCGCAGCGTGGGCCCCTGCACGTGTTCGGGAGGTGCTCAGCGCACCGGCCACGTGGCCAGAGACAGGAAACGACCCCAGTGCCGGGCGCGGGGGCCAGAGGCCTAGGCAGTGAGGAAAAAGCTCAGCCCACGGCCCCGTTACTCTTGACTCCGTGGGTGAGACGGCCAGGCGGGTGAACTCCAGGGCTGAGGGGGCAGGTGTGTTTCCGACGTGCTGACCGTAAGGCCCCAAGCTCGTGAGAGGGGAAGCCTGGAGGGCGGTGGACCCCGCCTGGGGACTCCGGCAGAGAAGGGCCCTTGGCCCTCCTCAACCCCCGTTCCCCCCACACCCACCCACCCCTCCTGTCCCTCACCTGCCCTGGGATGGGCCAGCCCCTCCCCAGTGCCCCGTCCATCCCTTCCCAGCCGCGGGCTGGGGGTGGGGACGCTTCCTGTCTCCGACGAGGCTCCCGGGGGGGCTTAGAGGCTAACCCAGAGCCGTGGTCACTGCAGCCTGAGGCCAAAAGGAAATTGGAAACATGGCTCATCGTGGACTTTGTGTATTCATTTTGAGCATTTTAGATACTGGACTAAACTCTCTGACCTTGATGCTGGGTCGTGCCTGCCCACCTGGCCGTCGTCCTGGCCCCGCTAACTCGGCAGCCAGGGCCTCGCATGCCGTCACGTCCACCGGGGCGCCCACTGGAGCCTGGAGCACCGAGGGGGCCCGTCAGCATCCTTGCCTCCAGCACCCGGTCAGGCCTGGGCCTTCAGCAGAGGCCGACGCAGCTGGGCGTCTCAGGGCTGGTTGGTGACAAATACGCAGGTTTTGAGAGACAGCTGATCCGAGACAAGGGCCACCTGATGCCCAGCGGGACAGTGGGCGGCCAGCCAGCTCTGTCTCTCCCACTCTCTCCTCTCCTGATGTCTCTGTCTGTCTCTGTCTCTCTTTGTCTCTCTCCTGTCTCTGTCTCTCTCTTCCTCTCTCCCTTCCCCATGTTTGTAGCTGAATCGCTATGAATTAAACTTATGCCCAGAAGATGGGTTTCCCCTGAATTCGGTGATTCTCTGACATGTCACCACCTCCCTCTTCAGATGGGGAAACTGAGGCTCCCGTGGGAAGTGTGATGAGCCCAGACCACCTGGGAGCGGCAGAAGGCGGGTGATTCCCACGCAGACCCATCTGTGGATGCCCTGGACGGCCCAGGAGCCATGGCAGGCTGGCAGTGGGCACCCCAGGGACCGTTGTGCCAATGGGGACGTCGGCGGTGCGGGACTTGGAAGGAAGGAGGTCACACCCACCCAGGCTGGGCAGAGGGGGTCCTGCCTCAGAGCCAGGGCACTGTTAGGGCACTGTTAGGACACTGAGGGTGAGGGAGGGGTGGTCCTGGAGCCCACCCCAGGCCCGGAAGCCTCCTGGACCTGTTTTCACGACCTCGGGGCCTGGCTGCGCACAGACCAGGACCCAGCAGGCCAGGCGAGCTGGGCTCCAGCCCCAGATGCCAGCTGTCCCCCACCAGCACCCTCTGGGAGCCAGGTCAGGCTGCATGGGGACCCTCCTGCTCTCCTTTCCTCTCCCTCGACCCCCAGACTCCACTCCACAGCTAGGCTGCTGTGCTGAGCTGCGTTATTGGGGTCTGAGGTTTCCCACCTGCCAGACCCTTGGCAAACGTTTTGTTGACGTCCATTGGTGCGGTCTTATTGGTCAGTTATTTGCAGGGTGTGCGGGCTCTTTCCTGGCCCAACATGGGAGGATGCAGCACCGGGGCCTGCGCAGACCCCTCCCCACAGGAGACGTGAGCCCAGGATGCGAACCCAGCCAGAGCTCTTCCCACAATGCCCTGTGGTCCTGGGCTGCAGCCGTCACCGTGCAGAATCCCTACCCAGGGCTTCCGCCCACCACACCCCTCCTGCTGTCCCCGATGCTCGGTGCAAGGGTGAGCGTGTGAAGGGTGATGCTGCAGGGCTCTCTGAGACCACGATCCCAACCCCCACCCCGGGGGAGGGGCTGCCCTCGGCCTTGCTGCAATGGCCTGAGAACCTCCCGCTCTAGGCCCCCGTCCCCCCTGGCCTGGGCTCAGACCCTCCCCTCAGGAAGCCCCTCTCACACCACCTCCCTGGGCACTGGGGGGTGGGGGGCAGGGTGCGAGGCGTGTGCCATCCTGCTTGGATCTGTGTCTCCAGGCACCTGCCAGGGGGCAGGGTGCTTCAGGGATCCCATGGCTGCCCAGTCATGACCCCACTCTTCCTGCTCCGAGGACGCTTCTCTCTCGGTCTCCAAAGTCTTCCGCCAGATAACGCTTCCCATACCCAGGGAGCTGGTCCCCAGAGCCACCCTCTCGCCACCGGGGGACGTCCCTGAGGCCTGTTGCCCGGCAACCGCCTGTGCAACCAGGGCAACCGCCATCCTGATCTCACCAAAGCCCCCGTGTTCCCACTGCGTCAGCGCCTCTTGGCCCCGGGGGCCAGGACAGAGCGGCCCGGAGCGGCAGCAGCCTCCCGTCCCATCTCTGGGACTCTTGGTTTCTCCCAGCCTCACAGGTCAAATGTCGCACTGGGGTCCACGTGGCAGCCTGATGGTGGGCGCCCTTGGCCCGGCCACAGGGCGTGTAGGACCCCAGTGGGCCTGTGGCGTCCAGCCCGGCGCTCAAGGCCCTTCAGTTATCCCTGTGAGCTGAGGGCAGGAGGGAATCTCTGCGTCGCCCTCGGCCACCCAACCCGTGAGGCAGTCGGGGTGCTCTGTCATCATCCGCCTGGGCTTTGTAAACTGTGAAGTGCCCCTGTGTCCCCATCTGGTGCCCAGGTCCCAGCCGCTGTGGAGCCCACGCAGTCAGTAATTCACAACCTGCAAAACTGTACCAACCGCCCCAGCTGCATCTGCATCAAAGTTGGTTGCAAAGAGCAATTAGCACCTCAAGCACCTCATTAATAATCAATTAATAATCGATCGATTAGCACCTCATTAATAATCAATCAATTAGCACCTCATTAATAATCAATTAAAAATCAATCGATTAGCACCTCGTTAATAATCAATTAGCACCTCGTTAATAATCAATTAATAATCAATGAGGCGCCAATTTACGCTCCGCCCAAGAGCGAATTGCAGACTCAGTTTGGCCTGTGACAGGAAGGGCTGTGGTGCCAGCCCAGGCAGAGAGCGTTCCAGAAGTGACGGGGCGGGGGCAGCTGGGGCCCTTCTCCACTCCCCTCTGCTCCCACGGAGGCGGGAAGGCTGGAGGGAGGGAGGGAAATGGATGAATGAATGAACGAGAGGGTGAATGAATGAGCTCTCACCTGTGCCGGCCAGGTGACGGCAGAGGCTCACCTGGTGGGTGCCCGGGCCCCGCTGGGGATGCGATGGGATGGCGTGCCGCACTTGGCCGCGGTGGGACCCATTGTTTCCCCCGCCCGTCATGGGGTAAGCGGGGCCTTTCCGGAGCACCTACTGGTCACGTGTTGTGCTTCACTCTTCACGCGGGGCGTCCTTCTGGCCCATTTCATAGGTGCGGACGCCAGACCCACAGAGGGTGGCGGGACCTGAGCTTGGCCCCTGGCTCCACACACCACAATCCCACATGCACCACGATGGCCCTCACGTTCTGTCCCCACCACGTGGTGGGCATCTCTTTAAGAGCCCCGTTCCTAGCACCCGACCCAGGAAGACTCGGCCTTACGAGGCGTACGAGGGTCTGGGTGTCACAGGGGGAGACTGAGGGCAGCTTGGACCCCGGCGGGGGCACTGCGGGGGCAGGACAGGGAAGGCTGTTCTTCAGGTTCAGGCGGCCCTGCTTGTCGCTGGCGGGTATAAGGATATCCCCAGCCGGGGCCACGCGGGACCTCTCCGATTCCACCCGGGGCCTGGTCCCCTCGCCACCTCCTGCCTGCACCCACCACCCTCACCGTGAGATTGAATTTACAGCGGACTCCAACACATTTCAATCCATTTATTGCAAAATTACTTTTCAATAATGATATCACCGTGCCGACTCTGTTGCGTAATGAAATTAGCATGAGATATCAGAGAGAATATAAAATTATAAGAAATATTGAAATACCTCTTCCCGTCTGTCTTCATGAGCCCCCATAGCTTAACTGGGAAGCGGGCACACCTCATGGATGGGATTGGAACGCACAGAGTGTAATTTTATAATGCCTTTTGTATAAATTAATTATAATGGTTATTGCAGCTTTCTATTATTGGATTGAAATTTCCCTCCACTGGAGCCAATTAGGGGAGAATAGGACCCTGGCTGGTGGCCCCGAGTCCCCTGGGCCCACAGAATGGAGAGGATGGGGGAGGGGCAGGAGGACAGGCCTGGGCTTTACCATCAGGCAGGTCACAGTTCAAATTTGGGCCCTGCTGTGTGTCTCCGGTAAAGCCACTTAACTTCTCTGATCTTGGGTTTCCCTGAGCTACTAAAAAAGAAACCACTAGTAACTCAGCCACGTTGCCAGAGGAGGAAACGAGCGTGTGTTCGGTGCTGGTAAAAGCTGGTGCAGCAGTTAAACGTTGCCGCATAGTTAGCAGCTCCCAAGCTCAGTGGCTTAAAGCAACAGTGAATGTCGGTTATCGCCGCAGGTCGGTCAGGAACGTGCGAGAGGCTCGGTTAAGGGTCTGGCTTAGGGTCTCCCACGGTTGCATCGGGGATCTGAAGGCTCGACCGCGGCTGGAGTCTCCCGTCCAGGTGGCTCAGGGTCAGTGCCAGCTGGTGCCCAGGGCCTCGGTTTCCCCCCCATGCGGCCCCTGCACAGTCGTGTGTCCTCACGGCATGCCGGCTGCCCTCCCTGGAGCCAGTGACCCAGAAGACCAAGGCGGACGCCGCAGTGTCCTCTGTGGCCTGTGTCGGGGTCACATGCCAACAGGTCCCCGGACTCGGATTCATCCTGTGGGGCGCTGTGCGGAGGCATCAAGAGCAGGAGGTGAGCATCCCGGGAACCACCTAAGAGGCTGGCTACTGTAACTCGCTTCTCCCCCGGGGGTTTCACGGACATGGGTCCCCACAGCTGGCTAGGGCATGCTGGCCCCGAGGGGCCTGCGTCCTTGTCTTGCCTCGAAGCGGGTGAGCCTGGGGAAACGTCTCTGGCCTCCACCAGCCCACCTGCAGGACCTGGAATTAATGAGCCTGTGGCCGGGTGTACAGCACCGAAGCCGGGTCCCTATTTCCCGTCCGCTACGGCCGGGGGTCTAGCTGTTTGCATCTCTTCTGACCAGGCCTCCTGCAGCCCCGGGAGGACCACTGTGCCTTCTGCGCGGGATGGCGCCAGGTGCCCTACGACAAGCCGGGGCCTCGGGGGCAGAGGGAGCTGGTGCTGGGGTTGAGAAGCTGGGCTGGCCGAGGTCTGAGACCTCACAAATTTGCCCACTCTGACTGAGCAGTGTGGGGCCATCCAGCCGGTCCTGGGTCCAGGTTGTTCCTCCCCCGGGGTCCCTGTGATTTCCAAAAACCATGAGGAGTCGAGGGGGACACACCAGCAGCCCCTCCTGGGTCCCCAGCAACTGGACTCTGTGACGCTCTCGACAATGGGGGTTCGGAGGCAGCCAGTGAGAGCCGAACGGGGGTCCCGTGAGTGAGACTTGAATCTGGGGGGGAGGTGGGTTGCCCTGCTTCCATCATCCTAGTGCAGGTGCAAGTGACTTATTCTCAGGAGCCCAAGAGGGCAGGGGCGGGACTGTTATGATCTCCCAGTGTCTGTGGGTCAGGACTCTGGCTTGGCATTGCCAGGCACTCCATTCGGGGGCTCAGGGCTGCGTTCTCATCTGCCAGCTCAACCGGGGAAGACACCCAGGGTGTTGGTGGTTTCCTCTCCTGGCAGGTGCAGGCTGGAGGCCCAGCTCCCTTGCTGAGGCCACTCTCAGGTCCTGCAGTCCCTGGCCACGTGGCCCCTCCCAGCATGGCAGCCTCTTCTCCAAAGCCGGCAAAAGAGGAAGTCCCAGCAGCCCATCTGCCGGAGTGACGGAGCACTTACATTATGTGACCTCACCTCGCGGGCGGGCACCACATTCTCTGGTCTGCGGTCGAGTCACAGGTCCTGCCCCCCCTCGAGGTGGAGGTCATGGTCATGGGGGCCTCTTCCCCGGAGCTGCACAGCGAGCGAGGGTGGGGCTAAAATCCAGCCCTGCCTGTCAACACCAGCCCCCCCACCGCTTTCTCTCCAGGCAGACATCTGGCTGTAGAAGGGAGGGGAGAAACAGTGGGGGAAGGAGAGGCGGGAACCCAGGCCCCAAAGCGCCTCAGAGGCCATGCCCGGGCCCGGGGATGAGGCCACGGCATCCCCACCGCGGAGGACCGGGGCACCGCTCTGGCCCCAGCATCCAGGGGTGGGGTCTCCTCAGCGGCCTCACTCTTCCGGCCTCGTCCAGAGACCAGTTCTGAGCACAGCCTAACTTATTAACGAGTACAGGGAGGAGGCCGATGACAGCCAGAGCCAGCGGCCCGACCGATGGGACACCGAGAGCGGCGAGCAGCCCCTCTGCGTCTGGACTCTAGTGCAGGACGTGCGCTTTGCGAGGGGCCCCTGCCCCTAAGCGCGCCCCAGAGAGCACGGGGTTAATTGACACGGCTGTTTGCTCCCCACCCACGGGAGTCCCCCCAGGCTGTTATCAGACTGCAGTGCCCTTTCCAGCAAGCCTCCGAGAACCCGACTCTCGGAAGAAGAGCGCCCCTTTCTGCACAGAGGGACTCCCCCAAACCCAGGAAAGCGGCAGAGGGGCCCAGAGCTCTGCTCGCCACCCATGCAGCTGAGCACCCGCCTGCCGGCCTCCAGGGGCCACGCGGCCCGTGAGGCTGAGGCCTGGCCCCAACCAGGCCCCCCAGTGCCTTCGCTCCTGCCGCCTCTGTCCAGGTCCCACATGTGGGTCCGCTCTGCAGGGTGGGTAGCCAGAGGCCCCCGGGACCCCACCCTAGGTGGGGGAGGGGAGGGGGCTGGGGGACCCTGGGAAAGGGGAAGGGACCCTTGGCACTTGCCTGACGTTGGTCCCCGTCCTCACGCTGTCCCCTCGACGGTCCTCCAGTGCTGGCCTCCCTGTTGCCCTGACCCCCACAAAGCCCATTCCAGGGCCCACCCCCGGCTCAGGGGCCTGGGCTCCACACGAACACTTCCCAGTTTATTTACTTGTTGAGCAGCTCATGTATTCACAACATTTCAGATTTTAAAAGGAGAGAAGGGGCTAGGTGTGCGCCCCAAAGAAGGCAATGGCTCTATACGAGGTCTTCATAATCACCAGAAACTGGAAACAACAAAACATCCCTGTGCAGGAGGATGGATAAATAAGCCATGGGGTATTCGTGCCGTGGAATACTGCACGGCAGTGAAAAAGACCACGGCTGCCCACGCCCGATGGACGGGTGTCACCGCACAGCTCTGAGTGAAGCGGCCTCACAGGAATTCCATGCAGGGGGTCCCGGGACAGGCCACGTTTGGTGGATTCACTGAGCTGCTCACCTGGGAAGCAGACACTTTGTGGGATGTGGCTTTTTTTTGGCCTATTTTTAAGCAGAGAAGGGTTTACAGAGAAAAGATTTCCTCTCACTCTGTGCCCAGCCACCCAGTTCCCCTCTCGCAGACAGTTAATGTTGACACTGCCCTAGGGGTCCTTCCAGAAACGTCCTGTACACGTAAGAGCACGTAAGGCTCTGCAGGTGATTGTAATGACGACTGAGCCCTAGAGCAGCCAAGACCCCCGCAGCTGCCCACGGTTTAGTGAGTCATGGCCCCCTTCACTAGGGGCCTTTGCACGTCCGTGAAGGCTTACAGAACGATGCACAAATATAAATGTACACAATTAGTCTGGGGGACAAAAGGATAAAGTTGAGCACACATTTTCATTCTGTCAGATTCAGCCAACACCAGTCTGGTATACTAACGGCCCTGAATGGACGCAGCAGGTGTCACTCAAAGGACCCGGGAAATGCAAATCATAACCTCGGTGGGATGCCGCCTCGCCCATCACTAAGGTGGCTAAAGTCAAAAAGATGATAACAAATGTCCGTGAGGATGTGGAGAAAGCGGCGGGAATGTAAAATGCTGCAGCTGTTCCTTAAAATGTTAAACGTGGAGTTACCACACCACCCAGTACTTCCACTCCTGGGTGTATTGTATTGAAACCATACATCCACACGAAAGCTAGTGTGGGAATGTTCATAGCAGCATTGATCATAACGGCCGAAGAGTGGAAATAACCCAAATGTCCATCAGCTGGTGGTGGATAAACATGGCGTAGCGTCTCCGTGAAATGGAGTATTACTCAGCCATAAAAAAGACGCGGCTCTGACACCTGCTACGCCGGGCGGAACCTTGAAATCACGAAGTGAAAGAAGCCAGCACAAAAGGTACGTGTTGTGTGATTCCATTTATAGGAAAGGTCCAGGATAGACAAATCCACAGAGACGGGAAGTAGATTAGTGTTTCCAGGGCCTGGGACGGGGGATGGGGGCAAGTGGGAACTGCCTGCCAATGAGGATGGGGTTTTCTTTAGGAGAGACAAACATGTTTTGAAATCACACAGCGGTGAGGATTGCAGCGCTCTGGGAACGTACTAGAAACCTCTGAATGGTACACCTTAGAAGGTGAACGGCACGGCATGTGAATTACACCTCCAAGCTGTTCAAAGATGCCGAAGAAGGACCCGGCTCTTGGGCTGCCGGTGCTCTGGAGCAGGCGCTGGGACCACCCTGAGCTGGGGCACCAGCACAACGGCTCAGTCCTGAGTCCCTGCAACAAGCCCCCCGGAAGCACGTCCTCCTCGGGGGACCCCCTTTACAGTGGGGTCTGAGGCCCCTGGAGCCGGGGTAAACTGAGTCAAGGAGAAAAGGCGCAAACGGGTTTTCCAAGAGGCAGGCCGTCGGGGGCGGTGAATTTTGCACCTTCGGGAGGAAATGGCAGTGAGCAGGGCCTGGGTGAGGGGGGTCGTCCTTGAGGGGCCCGACTAAGAAACACTTTCCATTATTCATGGATTTTCCAGAAAACCTGAAAGTCCCGCTGTGGGTCGTCCATGACAAACTGTCTCCAGAAACGTCTCCCAGAATCCAGCGTGACTGGCGGAGCCCGGAGAGAAACGAAGAAGCAGGTCTCTTGTCCGAAAGCAGGAAAAGGTGACACTGGAGGGCCAGCAGCCACGGCTGCTCGACCTTCAACGGCCTCCCTCCTGCTCGTCAGAAACGCTCACGATAATGCAGAGAGATGTTAAAACATTTTTATTGTAGTAAAACACACACAGCCTACAATTTACCGCCTTAACCGTTTCTAAGTGTGGAGTGCAGGGGCATTAAGCACATTCACGTGGTTGTGTGGCTGTTACCACCGTCCACCTCCAGAACTTTCTCATCTTCCCAAGCTGAGACTCTGTCCCCGTTACGCACTCACTCCCCTCCCCCTCCCCCAGCCCCTGGCACCCACCCCTCTGCTTTCTGTCTCTGTGACCCTGACTGCCCCAGGGACCTCGTAGAAGTGGGATCGCACAATGTCTGTCCTTCTGTGTCCGGCTTATTTCACTGAGCACCATGTCTTCCAGGTCCATCCACGCGGTAGCAGGTGTCAGTTTCCTTCCTTTTTAAGGCTGAGTGATATTCCATTGTGTGATGGGCCATGTCTTGTTTATGCATTCACCCATTGATGGACACTTGGGTCACTTCCACCTTTGGGCTGCTGTGAAGATAGGCACAGAAGAATCTCTTCAAGTCCCTGCTTTAAGTTCTTTGGGGTGTAGACCCAAAAGTGGAATTGCTCCTTCATATGGTGAGCCCATGTTTAATATTTTGAGGACTCGTCGTGCTGTGTTCCGCTGTGGCTGCACCGTTTTACATTCCCACCAGCAAGTGCTCCAATCCCTCTGCATGTTCATCCACACTTGCTATTTTCAATTTTACTTATGTTTTTTACAGCCATCCTAACAGGTGTAAGGCGGTACCTCACTGTAGTTTTGATTTGCGTTTCTCTAACGATTAGTGATGCTGAGCATCTTTTCATGTACTTTTGTCAATTTGTGTATTCTCTTTGGAGAAATGTCTATTCAAGTCATTGAATAAGAATATGAAATTTTCTATTGCTCACGTGTTAATTGGGTTGAGTTTTCTGTTGCTGTTGTTGAGTTATAGCTTTTTATATATTTCTGGATATTAACCTCTTATCAGATATATGATTTTTCAAATATTTTCTCCCTTCTGTGGGAGCTCTTCATTCTATTGATAGTGTCCTTTGATGTACAGAGTTTTTCATTTTGATGAATTCCAACTTGTCTACTTTTCCTTTTGTTGCCTCTGCTTTTGGTGTCATCCCCAAGAAATCATTGCCAAGAAGGTATTCCCGTTTGTTTTCTTCTAAGAGTTTTATAGTTTTGCTGTTCTGTTCAGGTCTTTGATCTACCTTGAGTTAAGGTTTGTACGTGGTGTGAGGTAAGGGTTCAACTTACCCTTACCTCAGTCTTTGGCGTGTGGATTTCCAGTTTTCCCAGCACCGTTTGTTGAAAAGACTGAAAGACTGTCTGTCCTTTGCCAGCTGAATGGTCTTGGTACCATAGTGGGTTTTATTTGTTATTTAACGTCATTCTAGGTAAAAAAAAAAATCCTTTTAGATTTCAGTTATTATCATGAATTTTACCACTCACCTTTATACGGCACAATGCAAATATGAGGACATTTAACTCATATGCAAAACCACCACATAACACAATTCGTATTTCCTCGCTCATACATCATACGTGTTCTTACCTGAAGAGTGGGCTGCGTTCGTTTGCCCAGGATGGCTGCCGTCCCCATGCTCTCCCAGAACCTTCCCGGTCAAGTGGTCGAGTCCATGTCCCCTCCCCTTGAACCTGGGTGGACCTCAGTGGCTGCTCAGCCAGCACCAGAGCGACTTCCGAGGGAAGGTCATAAAAGTGCCGAACGCTGCCAGCTTGTTCTCTTCAAAGCCAATCACCGTGCTGGGAAGGAGCCCCGCCCACACCTCACACGTGAGGGCAAAGTAAACATCTGTTACTGTTTGAAGCCACTAAGTTTGGGGATGGCTTGTTACACAGCAATGCGTAACTGATGTACCCACCAAGGACTAGGCCCTGGGACACTCCGGCATTGCAGCCACTGCTGTCCCAACAGAGGCCAGGGCGGGCTGGTGTGTGGTGGGGGAGACCAGGAAGAAGTGGGAGGATTCAGGACAAGCTTAGGAGTAGGGTCACCAAAATGGGTGGGAATGAACACGGGGAGGTGGGCAAGGCGCAGTCCTGGAGGGCTGTGAGCTGGGGGGCGGTGGCAGGGCTATTGGCTGAGCTGTGGCGTGCTGGGGGAGGACAGGCTGGGGACGGGGCATCTGGGATGCACTTTGGGACACCCCGGGGGGCAGCCAGCTGGCCATGTGGGTCTAGGGTTTGTGCCTGGGAGGTAAAGGTACAAGTCAGGGTAACTGAAGCTGTGTGTGTGGGCGAGACCCTGTCCTTCCCAGGCAGTTACGGGCTGAACTGTGTTCCCCTCCCCCTAGTTCATGTTGAAGTCCTAACCCCCCAAACCAGAGACTGTGACCTTATTTGGAAATAGGGTCCTTGCCAATGTAAGTAGTTAAGATGAGGTCCCACTGCACTGGAGTGGGGGTGGTCCCCGATGCAATGACCACTGTCCTTAGAAAGGGGGACATCTGGACACAGACATGCACTGGGAGAGGCCATGTCAGGGGAAGACAGAGATGGGGCGACGCATCCACAAGCTGAGGAACATTCGAGATGGGTGGGTCCAGCAGCAGCAGCAAGGGGAGAGCCGGGGGCCGACCCTCCCTCAGAATGTCCAGGAGGAACCCGCCCCACAGATATCTCCATTTCAGACTTCAGCCTCCAGAACTGAGAGACGACACATTTCCCTTGTTCTAAGCCACCGGATTTGTGGTTCTTGGTTCCAGCAGGAATGATCCCGGCCTCAGGGTCCCAGAGGCCCTCGATGGGGCTGCTAGGCCCATCTCAGCACCTTGAACCTGGAGCACAGCCGTGTGTCCAAGCAGCACCCTCCCCCTTCCCCCAGCAGACAGCACAGCAGCCCTGCTGAGCGCCAAGCTTCCAGGGGCAGACTAACATTGATTGAGCATCTGCCGTGTGCTTCACACATGCTTCCAACATGACGACAGACAAACTTCTATTCATCCTTCAAAGCCCAGCTCAGGAGTCACCTCCTCCACAAAGGCTTCCCTTCCCAAACTTTGGGAGTTTGGCAGCAACTCTCAAAGAGAGGGGAAGACCCCCAGCCTGCATGACCCACCTCTTATTTCCCACTGTTGGCACCTAAACAAAGGGACAGAGCAACGGAAGTTCTTCCCAAGAGGCTGTGAGCCCCCAAGAATCTTTTTTTTTTTTTTTTTTTTCCCCAAGAATCTTTTTCATCTCTGTGTCCCAGCACTTGACACAGGGGCTTGCACACAGTAGGTGCTTAATAAATGCTTGTTGGATGAATGAATGGACAGATGTTTGGTCCAGTGGAACTGGGCTGAGTCTCTGAGTTTACTCTTAAGGAGACGAACAAGTCCTCACTTGGCTAAATACAAGGAGAATGTGCTGGTTGGCGCCCTGCTATGGGCACCTGCTGTCCACCAGAATCTCAGGGGGAATCCAGAAGGGCTTCCCGGAGGAAGCGACACCTGAGACCTCTCTTTGAAGCACAGGTTTGCCCTGCCTGAGATGAGGAAAGGGAGTGAGGTGGTGGGCGACGAGACTGGCAAGGGGAAGCGGGAACTGCCCAGGGCCCCCATGACGCCCCACACTGGCAGATGCCACACCCCACGTTGCAGTCCCCACCCTCCCACAGGCCCCATCCTCAAAACCCTGGAGGGTCACCTTTGTGTACACCAAACAGGGGCCTCTGGGAGACAGAGGGCTGTGAGTGTGGGCAGGGGGCCTCTGGGCCTCCCGCCAGTCACCCTGCATAGGGCTGCTTTCCTGCGTGACCCTGAGCTTGGATGTCCCCAGGCTCCCCTGCGACCTCAGGTGACCCCTCTCCCAGCTCTGGGCCTCAGCTCACCGCCCCCCTGCCCCCAGGCCCCATCAACACAGGTCACACCGACACCCTGGTCACTTCCCCCAGCTCAACCTCTCCACCCCCAGCAGGTTTGCCCTCACTGCCCTCCTTGCCCCCAGGCCTGCAGCCTCCGTCCACCCGGAACACAGCATCAGGTGGGCGGGAGACGGCATCCCTGCCCCGCGTACATCCCGGCTCCTCCGCGGAGTCTGTTTGTTTTCATAACCAATTCAATATTTAAGACGCGGCGAGCCGCTGCCTGAGCTCGCGGGCTCCCCCTTCCTTTGTCTCCACTCCCCTCCGCCCCTGCACCTCCTGACAAACCGGGCGGTTCTGATGGAAAATTCATTAGTGGTCGGCCGCGCCCCCCCCTCGCCCTCCCGCGTTCCCAGGCAGCTCCGCGCCTGATGTGTCAGCCTCTCCATCCTGATTATCTGGAGACGCCAATTTCAAAGAGACATCTTAATAGTGATGTCAACGAATTAATTAGATGTGTTAATGAGCTAAAAGCAACCCAAATTAAATTAATGCAGTAATAAGCGCAGACAGCAAAATTAGCTCCAATTTCTCTAAATGATTGTGAACTGTACACAACACCTCATCTCGCTAGAACATCACCATCCCCCAAAGCTAATCAAGAACCCGGCGCAATTAACTGCGTAATTACAAACAGGCGCGTGCACGGGCAGGCGCACACGCACGCACACACACACACACACACACACACACACACGCGCGGGCGGGCGGGGAGGATTCCGCCTGGGCCGGCCTGGGGGTGGTGAGGGCTGTAGATCCCCCCCAGATAGCCCAGGTCACCATCCCCACCCCCATCCTTCATGGATCTGGGAGGCTCAGCCTTTCCAACGCTGAGGTGAGTGCTGTGGACCAGGCCAGGCAGGGAGAAGGGACAGCTGGAGGGCTCCCCCAGCGCCCCTGGGCATCTGCCTTGTGGTGGGGGGGGAGGGGTTTGGCCAAGGTGGAGGAGGGGCAGGGGAGGGAGGGAAGAGGGAGGAGGGGGCCGTGT
This sequence comes from Phocoena sinus, assembly GCF_008692025.1. Classification (NCBI taxonomy): domain Eukaryota; kingdom Metazoa; phylum Chordata; class Mammalia; order Artiodactyla; family Phocoenidae; genus Phocoena; species Phocoena sinus. Next base: position 87,413,808 of record NC_045777.1, on the reverse strand, counting down.
CGGAGGCAGAGGAGCAGGGGAGGGGCAGCACGAGCTGAGTTGTTTATTGCTTGCATCAGAATCTGAGTTGCAACTATAAAGCTAATTGTCCAGCCCGGCTGATTTCCCACCGGGCACGGAGAGCTGCTAATAGCTTCCAAGCCGCTCAGGTACCTGATTAGCTGTAATTGCTGCTGGATACGGGAGAGGGGTGAGGACAGAAGTGGAGAAGGCGGCAGGGAGGGGGAGACAGGGTGTGGGTGCAGAGTGAGGCCAGATGGAGGGCGGGGCCGGGTGGGAGGGGCCAGGCAGGTGTAGGGGGAGGGCCGTGGCCAGAGGAGGTGAGGGAAGAGGCAGAGGTGACTTGGGCAGGGCCGGCCCCCCAGCAGCCTCTCTAAGGACCACCCCCCCATCCACACACCACGTGTGGGCCCAGGACCCAGAGCTGTACCCAGTCGGTGCCAACAGGCGGGGGCTGGAGCAGCTGCCCCCACGGGCCCCGGGCTGGCAGGCGGCTCAAGCAGGACCCCCACCCATCTCCCACCCTCCCGCCTTTTAGAAGGGTGAGTTCAGTCTCCTTAGCCAGGGAGCTTCTTGTTCATTTCTGACCGACCTGGGGAGCAGTGAAGGAGCTGACTGATTAGCCCCGCCCATCACCGCCCAACTCCCCCCACCCCGGGCACCCCGCCCCCTGGAGAATGGCTCTCCCCAGAGCAGGGCAGCGGTGGGGTCCCCAGGAGGACCACACATAGGGGTCGGGGCAGGGGGCTGAGAAGCCCTATTGGCCTACAGGCCGCCTCTTCCCCGGGCAGGAACCCTCCTCTCTCTCCCGCCCTGTCCTTCCCTCCTCATTTCCTGGGTGTTTTTCGCTCACGCATTTGTTTGTTTTTCAGCTTATTGATTCACTTAAAATATATTCATCTTGCTCCAAACTGGAAGGAAGGTGACATCACCTCATTAACCCACCGGCGGCCACAAGCTGCGCCCCCTGTGGTGGCACCTCACCAGCCCCCCCCCCCCCCCCCCCCCCCCGGGACCAAGGTGACTGTCACTCCCCTGCCCTGGCTGAGCTCCTGGGTGCTGAGCCCCTGACATGCGCACTGTTGATGGAGCTCGGGGCCCTGGGGAAGCCTGCGCACCTGAGGGCAGAGGACAGGCCCCGGGAGGTGGCTTCTGGGGGGAGAGTGTGGGTTAGTGGGGTGCCAGGCATACATGGCAGGACAATGGGGGGCTGCTGGGGCTCCTCATGAGTCCCAGAGCCAGGCCTCACCCCCTTGGCCTCCGCTTTCAAACCTGCAAAATGGGGGCATCACAGCCGTGCTTTCCAGGAGCAAAAAGGCTCAGGGTCTTCAGGGCCAGAAGACACGGCGGCCACCCGAGGCCACCCAGGCCACATGTCCACGGATGAGGCGTTGCGAAGAGCTCATGAGGGCAGGGGGGTCCGTGCCCACCTGGCGTCGGGGTGTGTGGCCCCCACGGGTCCAAATTCCCAGCCGGGGCCTCGCTCCATTCTACAGGTGGGGAGAGTGAGGCTGGGGGCCGGGGTGGGTATTGCTCAAGGTCACACCGGCCCTCGGCACGTCCCCCTCCAGGGCTGAGTGGTCACCTTTGGCGGTTGTTTGAAGATTTTATTTCCCAGCAGCAAGAAAGGATTGTTTTGCTCGGCGAGAGTTCCAATGAGCTTTCCCCTCTCTGGGCAGGGGTGAGTCCCAGAGCCCCTCCCCCCCCACCCCCGGGGGGGGGGGGGGGGAAGCAGGGGTGGGAGGGGCTGTGGGCAGGTGATGGAGAAGGGGCGGGGCCACACATCGGCCAGTCAGGTGGCTGGAAGTGGCAGCCGCGTGGCCACGCTCCATCCTCTGACACGGGCAAGTGGGCTGGGGGCTTCTGTGGATGGGGAGCGCCCTGTCGCGTCGCCCAGGTGCAGACAGGTGTATGTGTGGGCCGGCCGGCAGGCCTCGGGGAGCCTGGCGTTGGCGTGTCGGTCACACACCTGGAGGCCGCCCAGGCTCCCACAGCCCACGCCAATTAGGAACTCACTTTACATTATTTTAATTTGTCTCTGGGGCCCTGGAAGGAAAGTCATGCGATTATTATTATTATTATATTTTGGCTGGAAATTGCAGCCACCGTTATATAAATTACATATAGTTGAATCCACCAATTTTTTTTAAACCACCATGTTTTCCTTTCCCCAGCAACGGGCAGCTTCTCCTCACCACTCGCCTCTGTGCCCCTGGTGAGAACTTTCTGGCCCTGGGAGGAGGGGGGAGGCCTGCAGACCACCTGACCGCCTCACCCACAGAGGACAGGGGGCTTTGAAATCCAACCCTTGTGGGTCTGCCCCTGTGGCACCACTGCTCGCTGTGTGACCTCGAGCTAGGTGCCTACCCTCTCTGAGCCTCAGTTTTCTCATCTGTGGCAGCCTCTGCCTCAAAGGGCTGGCGTGAGGTTTAAAGGCAATAATGCCTAGAACGCCCTCAGGGTGGTGCCGGTGTTCAGCCACCCAGCCCGCAGCACGGACACCTAGTACTGGGGTCTGTTTTATCAGGTGTGGGGGACACACAGACTCAGAAATGATTGTCCTGAAAGAAGAAGTTCGTGTTAGGATCACAGAGTTCCCTGAAAACAAGAGGCCGCACACACAGGGCCACGCCAGGAAGCTCCGGGGTCAGGCAGGAGGCAGAGGCAGGGGCACTTCGGGCCAGGGGCTGTGTCCCTGGTTGTCTGGGAGCTGCCCGGAGATGAGGGCAGGTGGACCGTGGCCGGGAGGGTGCCGACCTGTGGGGAAGGGGGTGGGGCAGGCTCTGCATTAGGTGTTTGCATCTGAAAACACACTCTGGCAGGTGAGTCCTAACTGTGTCTAGGACTTGGCTGACCCCGGGGAGGGCTTAGCGAGGCCCCGAGGTCAGCGCACCAAACATACAGAAAATAAGAAAACACAGTTAACACGATGGCATGAAAGTGATACCAGTGACTGATCCCTCTGTGAGGGCTGGGAGAGGAGGCTGCGCCAGAGCACAGGTGGGCACGCCGGGGCCCGGGGGAAGCCACGTGCTTGAGGCCACCCAGGGAACTGGGCAGGGCCCGGCGAAGACCAGCCTGGGGTGGCCTCAACCTCCTTGGGCTTCGGGCTGTTGGGAGAGAGAGGGGGGAGCCTGCCGGTGGGTTGGATGTGGGTGGACGCAGGCCGTGTCGGTCTGTGCCAGGGTCCCACGAGGCCGTATCTGTGGCACACGGGTGCGTAGCCAGGGCTCCATAAGCACTCATTCTCTGGGTGACCTTGGACAAGCCCCTGCCCCCTCCAGCCCTGTCTCCCTGTCCACACTGCGGGGGATGCCATGTTGGGTCAGGGGCTAGTCTCTCAGATGGCACGTGCCCCTCGCCCTGGCACCCTTGCTTCTGGGAACGTATCCCACGATGCTCTCGGACACGGGGCCCAAGTGGTGCCCCAGCTGATCCCCGCACACCCCGTTTGGCGGTAACCGCCTGGAAACGACTCACAGAGGGGCTGGTGGGCTGGGGCTACAGACAGGACCCTGTGCCGGCCGGCAAGACGCAGGACGGACGCTGTCACTGTGGGGAAAGGGGGAGGTCAACTTTATTCCTCATACAACCACGGGGTGCTTCTGGGTACACAAGAGACCGCGGGCGGGCCTGGCAGCCTGGGATCTGCAGTGAAAGGGAAACTTACTTGTCAGCCCATCCCTTCTGTGCCCGAGATTGTTTTTTACCATGTACCTGTGTTACTTTCTTTTTAAAGAAATTTCAAGCACTTCTAAGTGTACATCCAAGAAAATTGAGAACATTTGTCCATGCAAAGATCTGCACACAGATGTTCAAAGAAGTGTGACTTACAATAGCCAAAACGTGGAGACAGCGCAAACGCCCATCACAGGATGAGTGGATAAACAAGTGTGGTCCATCGACACCAGGGAATATGATTCAGCCCCAGAAAGGAAGGAAGCACTGACCCTGCTACAACATGGATGAACCTTGAAGACGTATACACAAAAGTGAAAGAAGCCAACACAAAAGGACACATACCCCACTTATTAATAAAGTGTCCAGGGGGCTTCCCTGGTGGCACAGTGGTTGAGAGTCCGCCTGCCGATGCAGGGGACACGGGTTCGCGCCCCGGTCCGGGAAGATCCCACGTGCCGCAGAGCGGCTGGGCCCGTGAGCCATGGCCGCTGGGCCTGCGCGTCCGGAGCCTGTGCTCCGCAACGGGAGAGGCCACAACAGTGAGAGGGCCGCGTACCACAAAAAAAGAAAAAAAAAAAGTGTCCAGAATAAGCAAATCTACGTAAACAGAGAGGGCTGGGGGCTGGGGAGGAAGGGGAGCAGGGCTTCTTTCGGGGGGGCTATGATGGTGTTCTGGGGTCAGGTAGTGATGGTGATGGTCACACTGCTGTGCGCACACTGAAAACACTGAACTACACACTTTAGAGAAGACAGTTGTACTGTACAGTGTGTGAGTTTCCCAGCGCTGCTGTAACAAAGCACCACGACCTAGGTGACCTGCAACCACAGGTGCTGGAGGCCAGAAGCCTGAGCTCGAGGTGTCGGCAGGCCCAGCCTCCCTCCACACGCTCGAGGGGAGGGTCCCGACTTGCCTGCTTGCCTCCTGGGGGGCCGGGGGCACCCTCGGCTAGTGGCTGCACGGCTCCAGTCTCTGCCTGTGTCTTCCCGTGGCTTCCCCGCTTCCTGTAAGGACACCAGTCACCCTGTTTTAGGGCCCACCCTAAAGACCTCATCTCAGCTGGATTACCTCTGCAAAGACCTTATTTCCAGGCAAGGTCCCATTTACAGGTACTGGAGGTTAGGACTTCAGCATGTCTTTCAGGGGTCACAGTTCACCCCACCGCATATGTGATTTGTATCTCAATAAAGCTGTTATTTCTTCTAGAAAGTTTTAAACAACAGAATATAAAAAGAGAGAGAAGAAATATATCCCAGTGTAGGGGCACGGAGCCTGAATCAGTGGGGAGGTGACCTCACAGGGCAGACGTGACACCCCGCCAGGGAGACCTCTGCCACCCTGGGCTCTGTGATAATCTCTTGAATAACTTTCCTGAGAACAGCAGCAGTGATAACCGCATCCCTGGACTGCGTCTTGGTCCCGCCTCCTCCTCTGCCCTGACCTTCCTCTAAGGTCCGCCCCTTGCCTGCCCTTGAGCTCTGGCCCCGCCCACCCCTCCTGGCTCCTCCCTCCCCTCCCCCCGACCCCCACCCTCCCGCAGGCCTGTCAGGCGCCCATGTCCCCAGCTTGTAAAGTAACAACCTGTCACACGCACAACCTCTTTGCACCCAAAATGTTCTCTGATCTGTGTAAACTGCAGCGCTTGATATTAATACCTTTTGTTTGTGTGTCAGGGTTCTGCAGAATCTAATTAAGGCGTGTTCTCTGCGTATCCGGGGTGTTGGAACAATTCCACGGAGTAGACAATGCAAGCTGTTGACCTGCAAGATAAACTGTGCTTGCGGAGGATTTGGGGGTGGCGGGCAGGGGGCACACGGCTGTTCTTTTCTGCTGGGGCACCAGCCTCCCTGCCTACGGGTCACCCCTGTGTGTGGGTGGCAGAGGCATCTTCACTGGGGGGCGTTTATCACAGCAACGGTTTTCTGTGTGTACTTCTGTGTACACACACGTGCACACGCACAGGTGCACACGCACGTGGGAGCTGGGCCTCCCTGGCTGGGCGACTCCTGTCTCAACAGCCCTCTCCCTGCGGTGTCTGCGAGGTGCGAGTACTGACCCATTACACAGATGGGGAAGCCGAGGCCTGTGATGCATGTGTTCAGGTGGGAGCTTGGCTGACTCTGAGCAGCCACTGGGTGCCAGAACAAACCCACGTCTGGGAGGGCTGGGCCTGGGCTCGGACCGGGTCAGGTGAAGACACCCAGCCCACCCTCCAGCACAGGCCCAGGTGAAACTGTCATCCCTCCTGGACAGACGGGGAAACCGAGGCCCAGAGAGGGCAGGGGCTTGTCCATGACACACAGCGAGCTGGTGGCAGAGCTGGGCCCTTCCTGACCCTGCGGCCCACAGACTGGAGGCTGAAAATAAGTGTCCATCAGTTCGAGGACAGCTTTGGGACCCCTGGACCTGAGGCCCTGACCCCATGTGAGGTGACCTTGGCCAGCGCCCGGCCCACTGCGACTTCAGTTACCCCCGAAGGGGTAGGAAGGGGTGAGGAGAGCATCACAGCAACGCGGCCTGCCCGCCAGCCTGCCCAAGCGGCACCCAGCAGGGGCGGGTGCTGCCCAAGCAGCGCCCAGCGGGGGCGGGTGCTTGGAGCTGCCGTCATCCCTGCTCCCGTCCCAGCTCAGGACCTGCCTGCCCGCCGGTGCGGCAAATAGAGTTGTTTGCACCAGGTTGGGGTGGGGGGCGTCCTTTGGGCTTTCCTCTCCCCATCTGCAAGATGCACAGGGGATCCCAGACTCTGAGTGCCCCGAACAGAGAAAACCAGAGGCCAGGTCTGCTGAAGTCCGGGTGCGGAAAGACTCCAGGACCCGGGATGCAGGTGGAGGAGGCCACCCCGACGGGGCACACGGTGAGGACAAAGGCCTACAGACAGCCTGAGCTCGGGATTCAGGCCAGAACAGGTGTTTGGGTGAGAAAACCAGTGTGACCGTGCGTTGCGCGGGTCTGCGGCCGTGTGTGCATGTGCGTAATGGATGGGCAGGCACGCGGCTTACGTGTGCACGCAATCGGGTGCACGCAGCACCCGTGTACATCGCGTCCGGCCGTGCACGAGGAATACCTGCCTCGCGGACCCAGCAGGGCCTCGCCGCCCGCGCCCCTTAGGAAACGCCGCAGCGCCACCTGCCGGCCGCGCTCCGGCCCGCACAGAGGGCGCGGGGCGGGGCGCGAGGCCCCGCCCACCCGAGCCCCCCCCAGGCCACACCTCCCTGTGTCCCGCCCCTGGGGACGTGGCTCAGGAGGCGGCTCTGGGACCCTGACCCACTGGTGCCTCGGAGAGGCGGGCGCCTGGGTCTGGGCTTTTGAGGTCCCGGCTGAAGTGGGGACAACTGCGAGGATTAAACGCGCACCAGGGGGACAGTGAGCGCATCGCCCCGATATGGCCCCATTTCACAGATGCTGAAAACGTCACCCGCCAAGGTCCCACGGGGGACGAGGCCGAGCGGGCTTTGAGCCGGCAGCCTGGGTGCAGTGTGCATTCAGGCACGACCAGCAAACTGAGATGTATTTGTTAACTATTAACTGTTAATGAACGCATTCGCCCTCACACCGCTCTGTGGAGGTATATGCTGACAGCCGCTCCAGGAGTGAGGTGATGAGAATTGCCTGTATCCGGAAGTGACCCGGCAAGACTCACCCCCGCCTTCTGGGCAGCCTCCAGTACCTGACGTGGGCAGGAATTTGGTGGTGCGGGCGGGAACAGTAGGATTTCAGAGCAAAGTCAGTAGTGCTTGACCCCGTATAGGCCTCGGTTTCCACACTGTACAGTGGGGTGGGTACGGGGAGCTAGAATAGATATTTTCTCAGGTTCTGTCCCTGCGGCTCGCCCCCCACCCCCAAGACAGTGCAGGATGCCAGAAATCCATGAAGGACTGCGCCGTGGCAGGGACTGGGGGTTCAGGTGGTCTATCCCCTGGCCCAGCCCCCCGAGGGGTCCCTCCCGACACCCATGGCTGTCCCCGACAGGAAGTTTGAGCCCCTCTGCCGGCACCTCCTGCCCAGGGCCCTACCCCCTCCAGCCCCCTCCAAGGAGGAGGCATCTCCGAGGGTACGGGGCTGCCAGGGGCAGGTGGCGTCGCCCCGGTGCCAGCCCAGCTGAGGTCGTCAGAGGAGCCGGCAGAGCCTGGCTGAAAGCCTCTTCCGAGTGCACGGCGAGCCCTGCACGGGGCGGGGCGGGGGGGGGGGCGGGAGGTCATGCTGGGGAGACCCTGAGGTGGGGGGGCGGGGCAGCTGCTGGCCTGGCTCAGCAATATCCCTGACAGGCTTGACCTTGGGCAAGGCCCTCTGCCTGGCCTCCTCCTTTCCTGGGCCCCAGGCCCCTGTTAGCCGAACTCCTGCCCACCAGCTACCGTGTCACTCGGGGGCCAGTCACACACAACTCCATTCACACCCCAACTGTGCCCCTGATGGGCTGTGTGGCCTTAGGCAGGTCGCCTCACTGCTCTGAGCCTCAGTGGCCTGGTCTGGAAAATGAGCTGACACCTGGGCTGGCTCTGGCCAGGATGTGGGCCCAGAACCAGAGCCTGGAGCAGAGGAGGGCAGTCCTGCAGCCCCGGGTCTGACTACAGCAGGTCTCAGGAGGCCCCACCGTGCACTGGTGCAGCATCAGACGCAGGTCACTGCTGTCCACTCCGTCCTCACAACTGGCCCAAGAGTCAGGCCAGAGTGCCTTCATTTTACAGGCGGGAAAATGGAGGCTCAGGCGCTGCGACTTTCGCAAGGAAGTGACGAGTCAGCTGTAAGCGGGACTCGAAGTGGATCACTGCACCCCATCCTCAGGCCCAGGGATCCCCCAGTCTCACATCTGGCCTGGTCCGGGTACTGGACTCTGGGACTCCTGGAGAGAGGAAGTCCACACAGTTCGCAGATGCCTAGAACGTGGCTCCTCCTCCCAGACAGGGGCGCAGCTGAGCCCTTCAGCCCATTTTATGGACAGGCAGCCCAAGGCTGAGGCAGAGCTGCGGGGGAGCCCGAAGTGTGCGTGCCTCTGAAGACCACCGCCGTCTGGACACAGCATGGGCGGCACGGCCACCCGGCCCCGCTAGCACCCAGCACGTGGCACACGCGGCCCCTTTCACCACGGTCACATCCCCACACCGACGCACAGGCCCCTATGGGGCCCCAGAGAACAGGAGGAGCAGAGAGGTCGGGCACCTGCTTTCCTCCATCCTTGGGTTCAATCCCCAGCCTGCTCAGGGCAAGGAGGCCTGACACCAAGGGCTCAGAACTAATGTCCCTGCAGGCTGTAACCATTTGCCCAATCCCCCTCACACACACACGTGCACACACATATGCACACAGGTGTGCCCAGCTCACACCTGCCCACCCACCCACCACAGGTGTGCCTGCTAGTCTGAGCTAAGTCAGGTACTTACTTTTGTACGTTCAGACACTGGGCAGCCGATATAACCCTACAAACACCCACTGCAGTTGCTGGATGGATGGAAGGATAGATGGGGCAGGAGGGACAGACAGATGGACAAATGGAAGAGTGGCTGGTGGGTAGAGAGACTAAAACTAAGAGCGACCAAGTACACTGCTCACACCCCCTTGTTTCCCGGTGGAGATGGGTTACTCTGAGGCCTGCTATGAGCCCATTTCACAGATGAGGCAACAGAGGCAGGAGGTAGGAAGTGACTGGCACAGGGTCATACAGCGAGCTCTCAGTGACGCCCAGGACCTGGTCCTCAGGGAGGCACCTGCCTGGCCTAAGTGGCACAGGCGGTGTCGGCACCACAGCCACGCAGATCCCCTGAGACCACAGATGGGCACCCACTCTGGCACCTCCGGCAGTCCCGTCCCGGCGGGCCACCTCCTCCCCTGGGCCTGCATGTCAGGCCTCAGTGACCTGAGGACCTGCCCCACCCACTTCTCTAGAGCCCCTCTCACAACATGGGCCAGACGCGAGGGGCTCAGAAGCAGGGCATGGTGGGCCGAAGCCCGGGAACTCTGCCCGCCCGCGGCAATCACAGCTCAGCATTACGCGGGAGCTGGTAACTAAACACTTGGGCGTCGTCAGACACCCCAGCACGGTACCTGATGAAGTAATTACGGGAACACTACACCCCCCACTTCTCAGCCTCCCCACTGAGTGTGGAGTGGTGGCCCTGAGCTCTCCAGATCCCACCCTCACGGCCTCCACAGCGCTCCGCAGGCCCCCTCCCGCCCCCAGCTCCGTCAGCCACCCACGCCCATCCCAGCGCCCAGGCCAGAAACCGAGGTCCTCCGGGCCCGCTCCCCATCTGCTCCAGACTCAGCTCCGGAGCTGCCCACCTGCCCCTCCCCTCACCGTCCTCTGGCCACCCCAGCCCCTCTCCCCCTCCCCTCCCGTGCCCGAGTCCCGTCCACCCCACCCTAAAGGGCTGGGACGCAGCCGCTGCCCACACTGGCTTCCTGCTCTCCCCCACACCTCCTCCCCAGACAGCCAGACTCATGTTCTCAAATCCCAGATCTGATGGTGGGAACCTTCCTCCAGAAACCCACAGCCGCAGTCTAACCACGGGAAAATACTCAGACAAACCCAAATCGAGGGGCGCCCTGAAAAGTACCTGACTAGCACTCCTCCAACCTGCCAAGGTCCTCAAAAGCAATGACAGTCACAAAACAAAGGAGGCCAAGGAGACGTGAGGACGAAATGCACGTGGGATCCTGGAATAGAAAAGGGATTAGCGAAGACGAGGAAATCTAAGTAGAGCGTGGGATTATATCAGGAAGGTACCAGCCTGGGTGTCTCAGCGCTGACACCCACCGGAGTGACGTAAGGTGTTAACACGAGGGGGAATGGCGTGCGCGTGTGCAGGGACCCTCTGTGCTGTCTTTGCAACTGCTCTGAAAATCTAAACTATTGTAAAACAAAAATTTGTTTCAAAATGAGAGAGTGTACACACAAGGGATCTGATTAAAGTATGGTGAAGTGTTCACAGTTGTTTAATCTTGGGGATGGGTCAATAAGTATCTATTATATTGCTTCCTGTGTGCTTGAAATGTCTCATAATTAAACATTTAAGAAAAAACAAACCCAGATCCAATATGTCACCCTGGCCTGACACCCTCCAAAGTCTCCCTTGAACTTTAGGATTAAGTGCAAAATTCTTAATCCCGCCCACAAGACAGACCAGGACCCTCCCGTCCGCCACTCTGCCCCTGACATCACACAGGGTCTGGCCAGTCCCAGTGTCTGGCCACCTGAGGTCACGCGGGGCCCCGTGCCTTCCCTTCCGCCCAGTTCTGGCCCCTGGACCAGGCTCCCCATCTACAACTCTGGCAGGTTCAGCCTTGACAGGGAGAGGTCACAGGTCCCAGCCCACCGTGAGGTCACCTCACTGGACATCACTGGTTGTGGTTCACGAAGCCCTCCCCACCCCCAGGCCTGGGTCTGGGGGCCACCTGTGAGGCAGGCATCGTTCTCCCGTTTCACAGATGGGGAAGCTGAGGCTGCCCAGTGATCAGAGGGATGTGGGCTAGAGTCCAGAGTCTGTCCCCCGGACCAGGGCTCTCCACCACGCTACCCTCCCGGCGTGGTTTCCCACCTGTGAAATGTTCCAGGGGCCATGAACACAGCCTCCCGCCCAGCCTGGGTGGAAGAAATTGTTGGGCCCTCGTGTTCTGGGCCCTGTTACCTCTCCCCCCTCGGGTGAAGGACACCATATTAATCAATCGATCCATCAACTGATTAATTAGGCAAAAACTTCCTGAGCACCTAGTACGGGCCCAGCCCTGGGGACACAGCAGCAGCAGATCAAGGCCCTGCCGTTGCGGGGCTTGTGTTCTGTGTCAGGGCGGGTGGGGACAGTAAGGAAGCACGCACATGATGTACTGACTGGAGGAGTGTGACCGGACACAGGAGGGAGAGGGGATGCGACGTCATGGGAGGGTTCCTGGGAGACCCCCCGGAAAAACAAGACCTCCTTGGGGAGGTGAGGGAGCCAAGCAACGACTCCAGGAGGGACATCCCAGGCTGGCAAGAACAGATGCAAAGGCCCTGAGGCAGGAGCTCACCTGCCCTCCCTGAGAACAGCAGAGAGGCCGGAGCTGCTGGAGCAGAGTGAGGGGACACGAGGAGAGTGGTGAGGGCGGCTACTAACCCCAGGGCCTCCTGGGTGAAAAGCCCCCCAGGAGGACACCAGTGGTCACAGGCCACAAAAGACCAGGCTGCTGGAGTCTAAGGACTGGCCCGCTGGTGGACCCTGGGTGTCATGGGCACCAACCACACCAGGCTCATCCACCAACTTCAGAGGTGCCTCTGGTTTGGTGAATGTCCCCCCTCCACCAACCCCACCACAGGACTGGCAGGGAAATGGAGGCCGGCAGGGGTGGGACAGGAGGAGCGGCCAACAGTCTTCAGAGTCTGCACAGCCCAACTCCCGTTCTACCAAAGGGAAACCGAGGCCCAGAGGCATAAGACCTGGCTCAGATCCCTCAGGAACTCAGAACAAGCTGCTCTTGGGTCCCCTGCTCCCTTGGCCAGGTGTGTACAGGTTGGTAGGCAGGTGCGTGGCTTACCTGGTGGGTCCCCTGCTCCCTTGGCCAGGCGTGTACAGGTTGGTAGGCAGGTGCGTGGCTTACCTGGTGGGGCCCCTGCTCCCTTGGCCAGGCGTGTACAGGTTGGTAGGCAGGTGCGTGGCTTACCTGGTGGGTCCCCTGCTCCCTTGGCCAGGTGTGTACAGGTTGGTAGGCAGGTCCGTGGCTTACCTGGTGGGTCCCCTGCTCCCTTGGCCAGGTGTGTACAGGTTGGTAGGCAAGTGCGTGGCTTACCTGGTGGGTCCCCTGCTCCCTTGGCCAGGTGTGTACAGGTTGGTAGGCAGGTGCGTGGCTTACCTGATGGGTCCCCTGCTTCCTTGGCCAGGTGTGTACAGGTTGGTAGGCAGGTGCGTGGTTTACCTGGTGGGCGGGTGTCCCAAGGCACAGCAGAGAGCTTTGGTGGGAGAACTTGGCCCTGTGAGGCCAGCTGGGCCCACCTACTTGGCTTCAAGAAAGGGAAACTGAGGCCCCAAGAGGGCCTGCCCCTTCCTAAGATGCTCCAGTGCACCTGGGTCAGCTGGTCCCCCATCTTCCTGCTCTACCGCCCGGCCTCGTGACAAAAAGAAGCCTGGGCCTGGGGCTGCGGCCCACCCTGGACTCACCCTGCCCCAGCCTCCAAGGAACAATTTACCTTTCAGAGCCAGTCCAAGATATTAATTAAGATAAATCTACCTCAATTTTGAGATTCTCTTATCATGTAATTTATCAAAATTATGTTAATTATTTCTGTAGGGCAGCAAAATTATTACCTCTTTTGTGTCTGATTTGTATTAATATTCATAATTTAATAATTCAGCATCCTGGCCATCTGGTCCTGGAGCAGCTCCCTCCCCTCCCTCAGTCCCAGTCGAAGGGTCCCACCGCACCCGCCCAGTGTCCCTGGGGCTGGACCTGCCCCTCCCCGCGCCTCCGCCTCCAGCCCGGTGGCCACCGCCCCCCCACGCACACTGCCCCCGGCCCGCCCGCCCCCAGCGCCCGCAGGTTGGAGCGCAGGTACCGCGCTCACGCCGCCACCCTCGCCTGGCAGGTGAGCCAAGCTGAATTGACATTTTCCACACTCTGTGAGTTTTACACTGTAATTTGACATAATTAATGCCTACATTACTGCTGATAATTTAGCCAGTTAATTAAACTCCGAGGAGATAATTAAGGAAAGGCTACTGCTTGGATTGCTAATTGTTTTTGTCATTATTTCAGGGGCCGACAGCTGCCGGCTGAGTCATCCTGTTTTGTCAGCTGACGGGTCATGTGACACAGGGGTCCCCGGGGGGACCCCACTTCCAGGGGAGGGAGGCACGCAGCCGGCTACCTGGCTGCTGCCTGGAGCCCCGCCAAGCACTGCTGGCCAGTCCCGCCCCTCCCCCCTCCCTCCCCCTCCCCCTCCTCCCCTCCCCCTTCCCCCTCCTCCCCCTCCCTCTTACCCCCTCCCCTGCTCCTGTCGGTAGTGACAGCCACCCCCCACACCGAGCCCCACACCGAGCCCCTGCCTGAGAGTTGGCCTGGGGTCACTCGAAGGTCAGCCTGAGCAAGCAGGAGGAGGTTGGGGGGACCCCTCCCAGCCCCACATCCGAGCCCAAGGGCTGAAGTGGCCCTGGCAGCACCCCAGCCTTCTGCAATGGTCAGATAGGAGGTAGGACTTCCTGGGCCCACTGGAAGCCAGAGTAGATTATCCCACATGGCAGAGAATGATGGGGGATCGTGGGAGCAGGGGAGGGGGAGAGAGGACGGTGGGGAGGGGCTGTGAGCCCAGCTCTTTGACATTGATGGGGTGGACGGAGCTGGGTCTGGAGAAGTTCTCTGACTCTGTTCCAACCCTCCCAAGGCCCCATGCCACCCACCCACCTGGTGGCAGGTAGATCTGACACCAGAGGAAAGGGGGATCTGCTGAGCTCCCCACCCCGCCGCGGGCCACACTCCCTGGGACCAGTCACCTGCACACAGTACAGCATGGGGTGTGTCACTGTCACCCGGTGTCTCCATTTTCCAGGGAAGCCAGGGCCCTGCTCGAGGCCACACCACAGACCAGATACGGGCCCTGTGGAGGGCCCTGTGGAGGGCGGGAAGCAGGAGGACAGACGTTGATCCCAGAGCCACACTCTCCCGGATGGGCTGGGACAGCAGCTCTGCTGCCTGGGCAGGCCCTGAGGCAGTGTGTGAGTGTGCATTCAGGACCAGGTCCTCATCTTCATGGGCTCGCGGTCTGGGTGGGAGCACACACACGCCAGGGGAAAGGGCAGCTCCACGCAGCTGGGCATCCCTAGGGTGCTCAACTTGGCTATCAGAACATGCGAGACAGAGGCTCAAGCAATCCTGGTTTATTATCCCTCAGAACAAGAAGTCTACACGTAAGAAGGTTCTAGATTGGCTAATTCAGGGCTCAGCGACAGCCACGGGACGTCGGCTAAGACCCAGGACGCTTCCCTGTTTCTGCCCTGCCAGTCCCTGCTTGGTGGCCATATCTTCCCGCATGGTCCCAAGCTGGCTGCTGTGGCACCGTGAATCTCAAGTCCCACCGTGGCACCCCCCATCCCAGAAGACATCCAGCAAAGATGGGAGGGGAGCAGTGTCCCACATAATCATATTATTGTCTTCATGGGCCTAGAGAGGCCTAGAAACTCGAGGTTTTCTGCTGAGCCTCCTACTCCCTTTCCGCTATTGGCAAGAGCTTTAACTTGGACCAAAGGAACTGGCTTTCCTCTCACAGCGGAGCTCCTTTGTGCAATGCTGAATCAGTTTAGATGCCTCGCCTTGGACAAAAGTGCTCTTTTAGCAAATCCAGAACGTCCTCCCTTAGCTTTCAGGTTGGCCGCCTTCACCCCAGACTCACCTCTCTCGTATGACTTACCAAAGGCCACAAGAAGTAGTCAATGAATACCGATATTCTGAATATTTTCCTACTATTTTCACAGCCTTGATGAATTTGTGGTCTGGGATCCAAGGTACCACAGGTAACAGCTGTATCTAATTTTACGAGCTCTTCACCATGATCTCCAGCTTCCCAACCGGTACAGGAGCCTCACTGCCCGGTACCCGCTGGCCCTCCCTTAGACAATTCCACATTTGAGGTTCTGTTAGTTGTCACACCCCCACTCCTGGAAACAAATTCCAGATCATCCACAAACATCAGAAAATCTGAGTAAAGGTTTAAACAGAAAGGGGATTATTTTCCCATATGTGGTGGGTTGAATGGTGCCCCCCACCCCCCGCAAAACATCATGTCCACCCAGGACCTCAAAATGTGACTTTATTTGGAAACGGGGTCATTAGGGTGCACCCTAATGCATTGTGACTGGTGTCCTTGTAAAAAGGAGGCATCTGGACACAGATGCAGACGGGCTGACAGCCACAGGAAGCGACTGGAGGGAGACAGCCACAAACCAAGAACACCAAGGATTGCTGGCGACACCAGGAGCTGAAGAGAGGCCTGGGACAGACTCTCCCTCACAGCCTTGGAAGGAGCCAACCCCACCGACACCTTGGTTTCAGACTTCTAGCCTCCAGGGCTGCAAGAAAATTAATTTCTGGGTTTTTTTGGCTGTGCCGCACGGCTCGTGGGATCTTAGTCCCCCGACCGGGGATCGAACCCGGGCCCTCGGCAGTGGAAGTGCAGAGTCCTAACCACAGGACCGCTGGGGAATGCCCAAGTTTCTGTTTTTTTAAGCTACCAAGTTCGTGGTATTTTGTTTTGGCAGCCCTAGGAAATTCATACACCATAAGAAATCCAGAGGTAGGGAGGTTCTAGGACTAGCTAATTCAATGATGTCGTGAAAGACCCAGGTGTCTTCAATGTTTCTGCCCTGTCATCCTCAACATATCAGCCATGTTCCCCCTCATGGTCACAAAACAGCTGCTGCAGCACCATGCATCCAGACAGGGATCATCCAGCAAAAAAGAGGGTGTGTCCTGCTGGTGGCGCCTCCTTCACTGGGGATGAGAAGGGCCATGATTGGCTTGTATTAAATATGATTCATTTCCTAGGGTTGGGGAGGGGGCCATTTCCCCTGAGCCTACAGGACGGGGTGGGGTTGGGGGGCGACATCCAAACAATATAGGGAAAACCAGCAAAGTCTGCCATTGTGCACACCCAGGGTCCCGGGAGTGAGTGGCAGACGAGACTGCAGCACACAGAGGCAGGAGGGGAATGTTGTGGGGTCTCTTGGGGGCGGGGAGAAGGGGGTAGAAATAGGTCCCCTGTGGGTGACTGGGCAGCAGACCCTCGGCCCTGCCCACTGCAGCCCAGTCAGAGCTCGGCTTTGGGCACCGGCCACCCTCGCCGCCAGACAGCGTGGCCCCTGGACCCCCGGCACCATCACCCACACCCGCCCGAGGGAACCACAAAATCATCCGTGTGTGTCTCTGGCTCACCTTCAGGACTCAGGGCCCATCTGGGTCCCACAACTGCTCCCGGGTGCCGGAGAAGGCGGGGAGGGCCTGTGGCCTCAGCAAGCCTGGAAATTATCCTGTTAGGGGTTGCCTCGCCTCCCAAAAGATATGCTGAAGTCCCAACCCCCAGAAGCTATGAAATGGGGTCTTTGCAGGTGTGATTGGTCAAGATGGGCACACGCTGGACTGGGCTGGGCTGCAGTCCGATGACCGGGGTCCTTATAAGAAGAGGGGAGTCTGGACGCAGACCCGCAGGGAGAAGAGGGCCGTGCGAGGACACAGGCGGGCGGGAGCGAGGCGGCCGTGAGCCCTCAGGCAGAGGCAGCCCTGCCCACACCTCAACCCTGGACTCCTGGCCCCCAGAACTGAGAAAGGATAAACTTTCCCTCTTGTAAGCCCCCCAGCCTAGGGTGCTTGGTTACAGCTGCCCCCCACCCCGGGACACTCGGAATCCCCAGGATCCTGCGGCCTGCGTGGAGGCCTGGATGCAGACGACACTCCCCAGTGCCTTTAGAGCCCGGTGCGGCCACGCCGCGAAATTCTGAGTAGAGAGCACGTCACGCTGAGCAGCCCTGGGTGGGGTGGGGGTGACCCGAGCTGTCCCCACGTGTTCCCCCTTTCGCTGATCACGGGGTTCCCACCCAAAGCTGCTCCCCAGCCGAGTCTGAGCTGCAGCCCGAACCCCGCTCCTGACGCAGGGCCCCTGCACAGCTGCCGCCCGCATCCGTCCCGACCCCACTCACCCTGCTCGCCTCTCCTGGGCTGTCCTTTCCCGCGGAGCCCCCTCTGGGACTGCAGCTCCCTGAGCTCGCCCTCCGTGCGCCGAGCCCTCAAGGCAGGAGCTGGCCTCTGGTCTGCGGGTGGAGCCCGGCGCACGGACGGACGTGCCCGTGACCTGTTGCTGAACGAGCAGGGTGTGACGGTGCGCGCCCCACACGGAGTCGCCCCCGCAGCAACCGGAGGTTTCTCCCCCCGGGGCGGGGGTCTCGGCACGAGGGTGGACTCCCTGGAGGGTAGCGGGGAGACCCCGAGGGTTTCAGCATCTGGGGCAAGTTGGGAGCGCGGGGAGACGGCCAGAGGACCAGGGGAGAAGAAAGCTCAGAGTCGGGACACATTTTGAGAGAAAATGGACAGGGAGTGGACAGAGCGGGGCGGGGGCGGGGGGCGATGGCAGCGCCCACACCCCCAGAAGCGATGAGGAATGAGGGGACACGGAGCTGGCACAGGCAGACACCCCAAAACTGGCAAACAAGATCGTGATGAGCCGCTGACGTGGTCAGTAGCCCTGCCCACCAGAGAGAGGATGTAAGCCACGATTGCAAGGGCCGTGTGTATGATTTTGAATTTTCTAGTAGTTGCATTTAAAAGAAAAGTAAGAGGGACTTCCCTGGTGGTCCAGTAGCTAGGACTCCACGCTCCCAATGCAGGGGGCGCAGGTTGGATCCCTGGTCAGGGAACTAGATCCCGCATGCCGCAACTAAAGATCCTGCATGCGGCCAACCAAATAAATAAACATAAAAAAAAGATAAGAGATGAGACTAGTTTTGATAACATATCTTAGTGAACCCGATATATGTGAAATGTGTCCATCTCAACATGTGATCAATATCTAATTCTATAAGCGAGCTGTCATATCCTTTCTGTGGGCTCGGTGTTGGAAATCCCGCGTATCTCTCACACTGAGGACGCGTCTTACCTCGGACCGGCTGCACCGCAGGTGCCCGATGGTCACACGTGTTGCGCCCGCTGTCACCATCCTCCAGGGCCATCTGAACGCCCCCTCTTCCACGGACTGACAGGGAGGGGCTCTGGCGGAACTCAAGGCACAGCAGAGCATCTTTTGCTCCCAGGAAGCCCAGCAGACCAGGCCCCATCCTCAACGTCACACCTATGTTCGCCCACCAGCCCACCCTCTGTCCCCCAGCCCTGGGGACCTTCCTTCCTGGACTTCTGCCCTCCTCCCTGTGCCCTCGCTGGCCCCTCGGCTTGTCCCTCACTGTGCCACCAATTCCTGCATCTTCCCACCCCCCGCCCCGTCCTAGACACAGCATTTTACAGCTAAAACTGCCCCCATCCCGAGCGGAGCCTCGGGCCCTGACCCCAGCCCCCCTCACACCCCCCACGCGCTCACAGAGGGGGTGGGTCCACCCCAGGCGCTGGCCCCAGAGCCTGACGCCTCCGCGCACCCGTCCTATCACCTCTTTCCAGAAAGTTCTCCCTCATCAATAAATGAGAATAGAAATGGCCCATATGGAAATATTGTCAAAACCACTGATTAAGTTTTACACAACCAGTGCCAGAGCAAACGAAAAGGTTTTAACTTTTTAATTTAAGGAAAGAGGAATCTGATATAATTTCAATTTGTGATGAGATAAGATGTCCTCTAGTCTGTGTTTCGATTGGATTTTACATCCTCGCGGACTCCGCGAAGTGTCAGCTGCGGGCGAAGGTGCGGGGGATGCTTGTTATTAACAGCGTAACGGGCCGGGCGTTCACGCCATCGGCTTCATCGGCATCTCCTGGGCCCACCTGAGAGACCTCGTTAGCGCAGAGCCTGGAACTCCGGCCTGGGACGGGAGGGCTTGGGGAGGCACCTAGGTGGACCCGCAGAGGGGCTCTCAGGACCTGCCCTGGCCACCTGGGCACAGGCCGCTGCTGGGGCGGGGGGAGGTAGGGGGCGGAGGCCCAGGGTAGGGGGAGCCCAGAAATCAGAACTCCTGACTTGGGGGTGGATGGGAGCCGAAGCACCCTGGGGGGTGGGGGGAGGTCCCAGTCTGCAGCACAAGCCTGGTAGGAGGAGGGGCTGGGAGCCCTGTCCTCTGGCTGCACCCCTCCCGGGGGTTGGGGGCCTGCTGGGCCGAGGGCATGCAACCACCCCGAGCTCACGTCCACCACCCACTGCACAGCTCCGGGTACACGGGCTCCAGAATGCCGTGACCTGACCGCACGGCCGCAACGTCCCCTTTGGGGCTTCATGAGCCCCCAACCACTCGTGTGCACGCCCCTGGGCCTACCCCGCGTCCACCACGGGCAGGGAGGTCCCTCCCAGGGCAGGACAGGCCCCCCGTGGGAAGCCAACGGGGAGGCCCGCGGGTCCCGGGGAGGCCCCTCCCCTGAGCAGGCCCAGCTCGACCCCTGGGCGCCCTCTGTGATTCGGCTATGAAGGCACAGCCAGCCCTGGGGTCAGTGGCCCAGGAGGTACCTGGTGGGTGGGAGGAAGCCGGGTCACACCTCGATGTGTCACGTAGAGACCTGGGCAGCCCTTTCTTTCCGGGACCCCGAGAGATGCTGGGATGTGAAGACATAAAGACCACACAGAGATTCTGTTTGTGGGGCGACTGTGGCTCCCGCCCGCGCTCAGCCAAACAGGGCTCCTCCCCTGGGGAGCTCCCAAACGGGAGGGGGCCCTCGCTGGGGGAGTCCAGGCTCTGCTCCCCGCACCTCCCAGACGGAGGCCAATGACACCAAAACCCAGGCCCCGCCCATGCCCCTGCTTCCCGGGGGGCCAACCCCTGTGTCCCCATCCCAGTGGCCCCCCTCTGCCAGCTCTGCCCAGCCAAGGACAGCCCTGCTGTCCCCTCCTCCTCCTGCATCTGTCCTTTGTGCTGTGTGACCCAGGGAAGGCCCTTGCCCTCTCTGGGCCTCAACCCTTTCCTCTGGGAAAGGAGGGGAGTTGGCTGGGGTGTGGGCACAGGGAGCTCAGGCACCATCCATGGGAAGGGCCAGGCCAGCCTCAGTTGTCACAGACCGAGACCACTAACCTGTGCACACCCCCTGGCCTCCCCCCAGGCCCTGGCTGAGGGGGGAGGCTGGGACCAGCCAGTGGGGGATGCAGGTGTGAAGGAGGCAGGTGGGGACACCCCCCGGGGTCTCACAATTACTTACAGCCACTGGGGCCTCATGTGCCCGCTAATCCCCTGCTCCTGGCCAGGGGCCGTGTCAGATGGGGGTCACCTAAGGGAGCCCCTCTCTCTGACGCTCTGGGGGTGGGGGCCCACAGGCTGTGCAGACCCCTGCACAGGTGCGGGGTTGACAGCAGGTGGAAACTGAGGCCGGGGACGGGGTCGCGGCATCCCGCGGGCCAAGCTCCCTCTGGGCCTGGGAGGCAGGGCCACCAGCTTTGAGATGTCCCAGAAAGCCCCAGAGCTCTTGAACCCCTTCCTGCATCCTTCCCATCTCTCTCAGGTCCAAGCAGGGTGGGAGGGGCCTGCTGTGTGCCCTCCCACACCCCGTGGGCGCTCTGCCCACCTGAGCCCACGTACTTCTCCAGCCCCGGTGGGCCCCAACCACAGCAGGTCTGCGCCCGGCCCGGGGTTCAGGCAGGCTCTGTCCCCAGGGTCTGTGGACACCCAGCAGCATCGCTATTCCCCTTCCCAGGTGAGAAAACTCGAGACCGGAAAGGCCAGCGAGTGGTCCAGCGTCACAGCTTGAGATGCAGGTTTCATTTGTTCACTCACTCACCGGACAGTGCGCTGAGCTCCACCGCGTGCCAGGCCCCGTCCCGCGAGCTGGGGACACAGCCCAGCTCCCTGACTGGGGGACGTGGAGTATCCATCTCCGAAGACAAAACCCCAAAATTCCGAAGGTGACCTCCAAGTGCTGCAAGCAGCCCGGGCGACGGGCCGTCCGGGGCTCAGGGGAGCCTCTCCGAGGACAGGCCTGTCTAAGGAGCCAGGCTTGTGGATGGCGGGGTTCCAGGCGGAGGGGCTGCGAGGGCAGGGCCTGCGGCACGTCTTCCTGGACCGCAGCGGGCCGCAGAGCAGAGGCAGCAGTGGGAGGCCAGGGTGGAGGGACGGCGGGAAGCCGGCCAGCTTCCCCGGGGCAGCCAGGAGCCCCTGCTGGGTCACCCCCCACCCTGAGTTCCCAACGGCCCAGACCCTCCACACGGCCAGGTCTTAGTCCGAGGGTCGCCTCTGCCCTGAACGTCCTTCAGTTCAGGCCCCAGGCCCTCGGGGCTGCGGGGTGTGTGTGGGCGTGAGGGGCGCTGCCCAGGGAACGGCCCTCCCTGACCCAACCCCCACCCCGGACCCCGTCCACGGATGGGAACATGGTTCCACTGGGCCATGTCTGGGGAAAGGCCCTGATACGTATTCAGCACCACCTGTGCGCACAGGCGGGATCTCAGAACCCCAGGAACCACTCAGCAGACAGGGGCTTGCGTCCGGCTGGGCCCCCACTCGGTGCTGTGCCCTGCCGTGCCCGGCACCCCTCTGGGGTGTGGACCCCCTTGCAGTTGTCAGGGTCCCTGGGGTGGGTGAGCACTGGTTGAATCTCTTCCAAGTTGGGGGGCAGCAGTGAAGCCAGGACCCACCTGCACCCTCAAGGGTGGTCCCAGGGTCCCCCCTGCCCTGCCCCCTGGCTGAATGGACGTTGCACGACCTGGTAACTTCCCTGCCCCTGAGGACACCTCCGTGCTTGTCCTGCCGTGACCGGGTTGTACGGGGCGTGAAGGCGCTGGGCCCCCGGTGGACAGCGAGGACACCCTGCTGGCGGCCTGGGGCCTGGGGACGTGACCACCAGAAGGGGCTGTGCTACCCTAAGCCCACCCAGCACCCCCGGGACGGCCTCTGGGGTCCCAGGGAGCAGCCGTGATGGAGGGCAGCGTGTGTGTCCCCAGCAGGACCAGCCCCAGTTGCCCACAGCCTAATGAGCTGGATAATACACGGTCGGTGGAATCCTCCCTGCCCTGTCTTAAAGATGCCTCGCACACCCCAGCCCACCCGGGCTCCCAGGACCACGTGGAGGGCGCAGCCCTGGGAGTGCTGGAGGCGGCCTCATGCTCCAGTCCCAGGCCACAGCTAACTTGCTGTGTGGCTCCAAGGGGGTTGCCTTGCCTCTCTGAGCCTCAGTTTCCTTATCAGTAAAATGGAGCTCCTTTCCTTAGTGGCCCTCTGCTGCCCCCTGGTGGTGAAGAGGCCACATTGCCGCAGGTCCCAGGCGGGGCATGCCTGGAAGGACAGCGTGGGGGAGGCCGGGTCTCAGCTAAAGGGTCAGGCAGGCTGGTCCAGGCTGCCCTCCACGGCCCTCCTCCTAACACGCAAGTCCCACCAGGGCCTCTGCTCAGAACCGCCTGAGGAAGGAAGCCAAGCTGCCCCACCTGGCCAAGTCCCTGCACGGTCCAGGCCCCACTGACCACGCAGGGCCACCCATCTCCCTCTATCACCCCACCCTCCGGGGGGGGCTCACTGTGATGGAGGGCAGCAGACAGTTTCTGAGCTCCTCCACCATCACTGCCGGTCCAGACACAGCCACGTGACCCCATCAACCTCACAGGCAACAAGCAACCCACCGGTCACCAAAGGCTCAGAGAGGGCAGGGCCCTAGCCCAAGGCCACACAGCCGAGCAGCACAGACATGACTGTGAATCCATCTCCACGCCAGGCAGCTGCCCTCCTTGCCCCAGATCACATCCTGACCTCAAGTTCCAAAAATCCCCACCTGAGCCCCTCCAACACCCAGTAAAGAAAGCAGGAGTAGTGAGAGCTCCTGGGGCCCAACACACTCGGCCAGGACCTCCCAGCTCTGTCCCTAGCAGGACCCACGGGTCAGGACCCGGCCTGAAACCCGGTGGGGAGGACTGGCACTTCGCCATCGCTGAGGGTCCAACGGGACCACCATGAAGGGCTCTGCGGTGCAGACAGCACAGGAAGACACAGCTACAGCTGCCGTACACAGCTGAGGAAGCTGGCGCCCGGAGGGGAGGTTACTCTGCAGGTCTCCCGAGGGTGGGGGGCAGCGCTGCTGAGGACTCAGGGCTGGGCCGCAAGGAGACTCTGCTCCCTCAGTCCTTCCCTGCACGGCTGTGGGCCCCCACCAGAAGTCGGGAAGGGCGGTGGGCCCCATTCCCTTGCTGGACGCCAGGAATTCGGTCCCGGGGTCCAGCTGGCCTCCGTCCTAAAGGTCAAAGTCACAGATCTTGACTGCAATCCCCACATGGGGGTAGGGCCAGCACCGACTGCAGCTTCCACCGACCTGCCCTGTCCCAGTTCCTGTAAGGCTCATGTCCAGCCTGTCCACGCAGCCGGGTCAGGAACGGCTAAAATGCCCGTGTCAGAGGGCCCGAGCCAAGCCCAGAGGGTCAGCGTCTTCTCAAGGCCATGGGCACATCCACGCTGGTGCAGAAATGGAACGTGGCCAAGACCCCTGGGCTGCCCAGGAGCACGTGACCACATGGGAGAGGGAACCCAGGCCACATGGTCAGTTTCTTTATTGAGGCTGCTCAGACCCCACAGAGAGGGTGGTGCAGGTCCCACCACGTTCCTACCCCACCCGCGTGAGGGTCCTGGAGCCCCACCAGGCAGCTACTCGGGGGTCCTGCTTCTGCTCTTCGGGGACCAGATGCTGGACAAGCGGAACCTGGGCTTCTTCCTCTGCTCCCCACCACTCCTCTGCAGGTCTGGGGGACAGACACAGATGGGTCACTCGCCCACCTGATGGCTAGTGCCCTGCGGCCTTCCCTGCCACCCACAGAGCCTCCCAGGCCCCAGCAGAGCCCAACCCTCTGCCCTCCCCGGGGGAACCACCGTGCGCCTGCCCTTAGAGTGTCCACTGGGCTGGGCACGGCTGGAGAGCAAAGCAGTCCCCTCACCCTGACCACAGGGCCATCCGTGCTTCTTGGATCCCTCAAGCGATGGGGAACTCACTCCCTTAGGGTGAGCCTGCCATGTGGGTCCCAGCACCCACTCCTACAGGAGGCCCAACTCCCCCGGGGTCCAGCCCAGCCTCGACCTCCCACGCCACCCAGTCACCCATCTTCCGGATCATGTTGTGCAGGATCTCGTCCTCCTGCTGCTCCCTGAAAGAGAACGGCCGTGAGGACCACGCCCGCGGCGGGCCTGCGCCCACCCAACACCGGGGCACCTGCCCTCTCACCCGCCCATAAGCCACACACTGGCACCACCCTCTCCCCTCCCAGGGCAGGTGCCTGCCCCCTCAGGGCCCAGCCCCTCAGCAGTGGCCTGGGGACAGGAGGGGCCTGGGTGCACAAGAGGCCTCGAGGGGGAGAAACTCGAATACAGGCCTCTGGCCCCACCTGCAAGGTGTACGTGGCGGGAATCCCCCTCCCGATGGGCTCCGCCCCCCCCCCCCCCCCCCCCCCCCGGGCCCCAAGGCCCTGCCCTCCCCCGGGCTCCGCCCTCACCTGAGCCGGTCCTCATCCAGGAGGTCGATGATGTCACTGCGGTCATTGACGGTATTCACGTACTGGTTCAGCAGGTCCTGCTCCCGCTGCCGGTCCTGGGGGGACTTCAGAGCCTCTGCAGGGACAGCTGGTATCAGCCGTAGCCCTGCTGTCCCCACCCTGCTCAGGGACACAGTGACCCCACTCCCCAAGGGTCAGGTCCTCCACTGGAGGAGGGGGTGGGGTCTTGGGGCCTATGGTGGGCTCTTGGCAACGCCGGTTGAATGAATAAGTGAATGTATGAATAAGTGAGTGAATGAATGAATGAGTAAACACACAGCCGTATCAGAGACTGGGCACTCACTACCCGCCCCCTGCACACATTAACTCAGTCCTCACAACAGCTGAAGGAGGCGGCGCTAGAACTGCCCCCACTTTGCAGGGATGAAACTCAAGCACAGAGAGGTTGAGTGACTCAGCCAAGGACACACAGCCAGGAAGTGGAGGAGCTGAAACTCCACCGCGGCTCGAGAGAGTGTGCCATGATCGCCTCCTCCTGGCAGCCACCCGTGAGAGGGACTTGGAAAGCCGCACCCGTACCCGCCTCCTGGGACTGAGCCCCCCTCACACTCCCTCCCACCTCCGCTGCCCTGGGCTCCACGCTGGGCGCGGGGGACGCACCCGGCTTGGCCATCAGCCGGCGCAGCTCCCCCTCGATGTCCAGCTGCTGCTCCTCCAGGCGCTGGTCCCTGGCCCTGCCGAGGTGACACGGATGTGAGCCCGGCCCGGCCACTGGCCTCCCCGCGCCAGACAGGCCCATGCGGGGAGGAGCGCTTTCCGGAGGCCTCAGGGGAACCACTCACTTGTACATCAGCTCAGACTCCAGCCGCAGCAGCAGCTGCTTCTCGTGGATGAGCCGGAACCAGTCCACCATGAGGGCATCCTCCGAGGCGTCTGCGGAGAGGGGCTGGCTGGGCACGGGGCAGGCGGGCCTGCGCGGGGGCGGGGCCGGGTCCCAGGGTGGAGCTGGCAGAGGGATTTGCAGAGGGGGTCCGCCCAGGGCTCACCCTCCTCGGCCGCACGCAGGCGCTTCTCCAGCTCCACACCCCGGAGCTCCAGGGCATCCAGCTGCCTCTCGATGTCCTGCACCTGCCGCTGGATCTCCTCCTGGGGCACGTAGTCAGGGTGCAGCTGGGGATGAGGGCGTGGTGAGGGGGGTGGGGGCGGGGGGCCCCCCGGGGCTGAGCCCCTCACCCACCTGCACCCTAGCCTACTCACCCTGACCGGGGAGGGCACTGACTCGCCAGGCGGAACAGGGATGCCGGCCGGGCCCGAGGGCCTCCCTGGAGAAGGGGCAGGACAGGCCTCTTCAGGCACCAGGCCCAACGTGACCCAGGCGTGGTCTGGACGGGGGCCCGACCCCCCCACCCAGCCCCATCCTCCCGGGACACCCCCTGCGCCCCGGCTTCCCTGCTGTACCCAGCAGGCTCCTGGGCAGCCCCGGCTGGTGTCCAAAGGGCGAGAGCTCACAGACAGACCCAGGCCCCGTCCCCGAAGTCCCTGTGCCCACCTGGGCCCCTGCCCTCCTCCAGGTCAGCAGCATCGGACACCCTGCCAGCACCCCGGCCACCCTTCCCACCAGCTGCCCGGAGCAAATGCTCCATCGTCGCCGAGCGTCTGCGGACTCAGGCACCAGGAGGCAGGTGAGGCCTCTGCTTAGTCCACTGTCCCTACCCTGAAAGGACCCGGGGCGCAGCCACCTCCAGGTGCGCAAGGCTGCTCGCCCCCAGGCTCGTCTTCCCTCCATTCTAGGCTCCGTGGGCTCCTATACATCCTCCAAATCCCCGCCGGGCACATCCTCCTAGAGGAGCCCCCCTCATCTGCACCCCAAGGAGGAACCGGGCGGCGTGCCTGGGCTGACCTGGTTCACCCTGGGGAGGGGCTTTCTCCTCCTTCTTCCGGCTCCAGGCAGGGGCTTCCTTCCCCGAGGGCTCCGGCTGAAGCCAGCTGCCAGAAACGTCTAGGCTGGCAGGGACCGCCAGCTTCCTGCGGCGGGATGGGGACTGGAAGGGGGAGGGGGATGCAGCTGCCCACGGGTGGGGGACAGAGTCACATGTCAGGTCAGCAGGCCCGGCGCCCTCCCCCAACTGCTTCCCTGAGCTGGGCCCCCCCAGAGGGGCACCAACACGGGGGTCAGCCCTCAGCCACATCCTGCCCGACGGGAGGGGTCAGAATCCTGACCCTCAACAGCACACAGGGAAACGAGCCCAGTAGGTTGGTGACCTGTGCAAGGACGGCTGAGTGCTAAGAACAGACACGCACAGTCACGCACGTGCACAGGCATGCACACACGCGTTACACATACATACCCACCCGCCAGGACCACCAGCTCCCCTGGCCAAGCAGGGCCACTGCCCCCAAGGAGAGGACCACCTAGACCCGGGCTGTCTGGCTGGGGACGGCCGGGGGACTTCTGTCTGGCATTACCTAGGAGGCTGGCCCCGGCCGGGCCTGGTGTCCTGTCCACTCGCACAGGGGTCAGGGTGACGCGGACACCCCCCTCGGAGCTCCCAGAGACCTTCTGGGGTGCGTGACCCGCCCTCGGCTGTCCCAGGACCTGAGGCTCCTTCAGCTCCAGAGCCCTGAATGGAAGGCCAGAGGTCAGGGGAGGGGGGACAGGCTGCCCAGCACCCCGGTGCAGACAAGTCAGGGGGATGCATGCTGGCCCGAAGGAGGGGCCTCGTGGTGCCCCTCGGGCTCACGTCCCTGACTCTCCCACCTCCTGGAGCACAGGTGCATGTTGACAGGTGTGAGCACGTGTTCAGGTACCCACAGCCGATGCACACATGGGCACCGGCCCCACCCCTACCTGAGACCCCGAGCACGCGTGACGGACCCCCGCGGGGCACACACAGGGCAGCCGCCACGCACAGCGGACCCGGACCGACATGGGCTCAGTCGCCTGTGTGACCCCAGCGGCTGTGACCTCATCCACGGAAGGCTGCAGTGGCCTTCTCTCCCTCTCCATCCTAACTGAGCTTTCTGGGGGGGCCGTCCCCTCCCCACAGCGAATGGGGGTCCCAGCCCAGCACCGGGGTCAGGCCTGGTGGGCGCACACCAGCGAACGTGCTCGCATTCCCCAGGGCCTCCAGACTGGTTCAGAGCGAGGATACCGAGGGTCCTGATGGACCCTCCCTGACTTGCAAGTCCAGTTACACGAGGGCGCTTGGCCTGGGTCACTCAGGCCGGCAGGAACTGGTTTCTGTTTCTACAGCTGACACGCACGGCGAGATGTGCACACAGCCCTGCTGTGGATGTCAGTTGGTGGGTGTGTGTGTGTGCTGTCATTCACCTGCAAGCACGTGTGAAGCGCCTACTGTGTGCCAGGCCCTGTGCTTGCCCCGGACACAGGCTCCTGTGTGTACAAACCCACGGCACGAGCATAGGTCCAGCGCCCAGCAGACCACCCACCGCTCACCTCTCAGCGGGGCTTTTCTTCTCCACGGGCTTCAGGCGGGCCCTCCATCCTGCCGGCCCGTCCTCCTGGCCCTCCTGGGGGCTGGCACTCGGGCCTGGGTGGGGGTGAGGGGGGGTGGTCTGCTGGGAAAGGCTGCACCCCTTCTTCCTGCTGCCATCCCACCCTCAGGTACCCCTGTGGCCAACCTGGCTCCCGGGAAGGAGCCACTGGCTGAGCTGCGGACAGGATTCCACCCTGTGCTGTGTGTGCCTGGGAGATTCAATTCACTGCCCCTCTCTGGGCCCCAACTTCCCCTGCTGCCAAACAGGCAAGGGTATGGCGGTGAGCCCCAGGGATGCAGACCGGCTGTGTGTGGGGCGGTGATGACCTGCAGGCCTCCTTGGTGCAGGGGGGAGTGGCCTCCAGGCTGGAGGCTCAGCCACGGGAAAGAGTGGGAAGAATGCTTTGCGTGCTGCGTGCTGCCAGCTCAGTGATACCACGGGTGCCCCTAAGAGACAGCCCCAGCACCCAGAAAGGACCAACTCTGCAGTTCCGCAGAAAGTGTCCAAAACAGCCCAGGGCCCAAGGCCAGGGCAGTCAGGGGGGCTTCAGGGCCTTCAGAGCACAGGGCCACCGTCGCCAGGACAGGGCAGTGACGACAGACGCACACGGACAGCGGCGGCAAACCCCGCAGGAGAGGGGGGACTCCACAGAGTGCGGCAAAGCGGGAGGGCAGCACGCATGGGCACCGGCCCCACCCCTACCGGGCGCCATCACCAGGGAACAGCAGCGCGGCAGGGGCCGGGCCACGGGGCGTCCGGCAGGCGGGTGATGGTGACACAGGGTGACGCATCCCCAGGCGGGACCCCGGGAGCCAGACTGTGCGTCAGCAAACTGCAGGCCGGGGAGCAGAGTGGCCACGACGCACGGCGACAGCCTGGGTGCAGTGACCCCAGCTCCGCCCGTGACGTGGGGGCCCTTACCCTCGGCCCGCGGGGCCTCCGGCTTCAGCCTGGAGCCAGCACCCGCCCCGACGGCCCCTGAGGGTGCAGCCGAGGCTTTCCTGCCCGCCTGGGGCGGCGCGGACACCAGCGAGGTGCCGCCTGCACTCCGGGGGGCCGGCGGCGCGGTCCTCGCAGCGGGGCTAAGGGCCTGCGGAGACGCCGACTGTGGCCGCGTGGCTGCTGGACTTGCTCCTGGCCCTTCGGACCTGGGATGGGAGTTGGGCGCAGGGCCAGTGGCGAGGGAGGGCCTGTGGGTGAGGGCGCAGGTGTCGGGCATGGCTGCATCCGGAAGCCCCCCCACGACCCCCAGGCAGAAGCCCCTCAGCCTCCGCTGGCAGCTGCTCCCCAGTGCCCACCCTCCCCTCCCGAGGGATGAGGCGGGCTGTAGGCAGACGTCACTCTCCTGTTCAAGCCCAGTATCGGCTGACATTAACACCCCCCCAGACCCACCGTGCCTAGGGCGCTGCCGTGGGGTCTGCCCCCCGGGGCCTCCCTCCTCCACCCACCCGCCTGCCCAGGAGCAGCTGGGCCTTCAGCATGGAGGCCGAGCTCCATCCTGAGCCTCATCCAGGAGGCCCGCACACGGCCACACTGCGTCCCCTCACGTGCGCACGTGCCGGAAGTAAGGCTGTCGACAGGGCCCCCGGGCACCTCCGCGAGCCAGGGCAGCTCCTCCGGGTGCCCCGGGCCCCTTATGCGACCAAGTTCTCTCCCCCTGCTCCTCCCCCATCCCAGGCTGGGCTCCCAGGAGGGGCTGGGCTCCCAGGAGGGGCTGGGCTCCCAGGGGGAGCTGGGCCAGATGCGCCCCCAGGGAGCACTCCCAGCAGAGTCCTTTACACACCCTCACTCCTGACAGCCTCGGACAGCCCTCAGCGCTGGGGTGGCAGGCGGGCCCGCTGTCCCCCGCCCTGTGCCCTCCCTGGGAGCCCCTGGCACCACCCGCTGGCCCGGCGGGGGTCACAGCATCAGCAGCTCCTAGGCAAGGCAGTGGGCGCAGCCCTGTCGCCAGCCCGGTGTGGAACCTTGCTGGGCGACTGTAGCAGGGCCAATGGTGTCCCCCCAGATTCCCACCCCCCAGAAGCTCAGGGTGTGACCTGATTTGGAAGCAGGCTCTTGGCAGGTAAAATCAAGTTAGGACGAGGTCATCCTGGACTAGGGAGGCCCTGACACCGAAAACAAGCACGAAAAGGAGAGGACAGACGCACAGAGAGGAGGCCGTGAAGACAGAAGAGACGCGAGTCGAGGGCCGCGGGCGCCCCCAGGAGCTGGAAGAGGCAGAGGGAGCCCCCGCGGGCCTGCGGAGGGAGTGGCCCTGCCCACACCTGGAGCTCCAACTTTGGGCCTCCAGCTCTGTGAAGGAATAAGGTCCGCTGTTCCAGCCACCCAGGCTCGGTGCTGTGTCCAGCAGCCCCAGGACAGCAGCACGGCGACCCGCCTTCACCCCGTCACCCCGTCAGCTCCGTGTCCATTGTGCAGAAGGCACGAGGCCCTGGGCAGCCTGGGGGGCTCGGACCACCCCCGGCCTCAGTTTCCTCATCTGTGAAATGTGTCCTCACGTAGGACTGGGTGTGGCCAGGCCCTGGGCGGCAGCGTCACTGCACCCGTGCCCCCAAGCACGTCAGACCGGCTCTACAGTGTACAGCCGCGTCCCCGTCCTGCCGGCCACCTGGCACTCTGCTCCCTTGTCTACGTTGCCACATTTCCCAGGTGAGGACACTGTGGCAGGGCACAGGCAGCCCCGCCGTCACACAGCCCCGCAGGGCCAGAGCCCAGAAGCCCTCCCCGGCCGCCCCAGCCCCTCTGGCCTCCAGGCTCGCACCCCCTGCCCCTCCTTCTCCACCCACCTGCTGGGCGCCTGAGCGCCAGCTGCCCCCAGCTCGTGGAGGGCCTGGCGGAGGATGCTCAGCGCCTGTTCCCTGCTGCCGTCCCTGGAAGGAGCGTCCACCGCAGCTGGGGCCCCGCCAGCCGGGCCAGCACGGGGGGCGGCTCCAGGCGTCTGGAAGAACCTCTCCCGGGCCTGCTGCGTCCTGGAGGACGATGGGGTCCAGGCCGGGGCGCTCGCTGGGACCGGAGACGCTGGCCCTGAGCTGAGCTTGGTCTGAGGGGCTGCCCCTCGGGGGGTTACCCGGCCTTGTGGTGTGGCCGGGCGGGAGTCCCGGGCACTCGGGGTCACGGCGGAACGAGGGCTGCCTGCCGGCGACGACCACCCCGTCGGAGAGCTGTTGGTCACGTGAGTGCTGGCCTTGCCACCCATGGGGCCCACCGAGAGCCTGGCCCCGGCTGGGCTCCCCGCGTGGACGTGGGAGCAGGCGGTGGCCGGCGGGTAACCTTTGGCAGTCGGGCTGCCCACAGCGGGCTCCCACGCGGGCGGCCTGGCCTGTGGCCCTGCGTCTCTCTGCCCGCTCGCCTCCTGGGCCTTCTTCGGGGAGCCAGGGGTCTTGGAGTCCGTGGCCAGGGCTCCAGGCCGCCTGGGGGCCAAGCCCGGCAACGTGGGGCCAGCAGAGGCGGTTCCAGGGTGGTGGCCAGAGCAGACGAAGACGCCGGGCTCTGCTGTGGCCTTGTAGGCCCCCGAGTGCAGCGTGTTGGAGCACTGCTTACACCTGGGGTGGGCGGGGAAACCGGAGGGGGCTCCAGCCACAGGCGTGTTCCCTCCCGCCTCCCCAGGGCAGGCACACGTGGATCCCGGGTGCCCTCGTACGGGTGGCAGCTCACTCAACGCACACCTCTTCTCCCAGGCTCCCCCGGGGCCCTCATCAGGGCTGCTCATCCCATCAGCACGCACACGGGCCCACCTGAAGCAGCTCCGGTGGTACAGCCTCCCATCTGCCAAGTGCCGCTGTACAAGGTGCACGTGCTTCCCGCAGACGCCACAGGTGCTGCTGACAGAGCCAACCGCAGCCTGGCCCTGCCAGGGGAGCCATTGACAGGCCTGCCCCACCTTCCCTCCTCACGGCCGCCCCGTCAGAGATTCCACCGTACAGACCGGAGAGTGTTGGTCCCAGAGGAGGCCCGTGCCCAGGCCGCCCGACTCTGCGTGCAGGGTCTCCAGCCTGGCCCAAGGGCAGGGGGCTGGGGGCTGACTTTGGGGGTCTCCGGAGGCCAGGAGACAGATTCTGGCACCTCCTATTCCCACCCCAAGGTGCAGAAATCCTACCCAATCCCCAGTGCCCCGCCCCAAGTCATCACCCTGTCCCATCTCCACCTCTGAAAAGTGGGGCAACCGTACCTCACTTTCCAGGGCTGGCCTGGGAGTGAAAGACATGCCCACATGCTCTCCTGGCCCTACGGGGTGGGGGGTGGCCTAGGCAAGACACCCGCTCGGGGCCCTACTTGGCCTTCAGGGCCTCCCTGGCCTCGGTTTACCTATCTGTACAACGGGGATCATATCCTGACCACCACTTGGGGAGTCAGTCCAGGGGGCAGCTGAGGCCGTGTCTGAAACCTGAGGGGACCCCACCCCACCCTGGGCACTGTGGGTTAGGGACACACTCAGGCCCAAGAGCCCGACTCAGTAGAAGCTGGTGGAAAACCCAAGAACCAGAGGGAGGGCGGGCCAGGGTGCTTACAGCCTTCCGCTGGACGGTGGGGTTTGTGCTGACCGGAGACAGCGGCTGCCCCCGGGCTGGGGTGGGCGAAGGCCTGGCAGGTTGGGACGGGGCCTTCTTTCCAGACTGTTCCTCACTGGCGTCCGACAGGGGCCTCTTCACGCCGGCCATGCCCCCAACTGGCACGAGACATACAGAGTCAGGGGCCCCGGCCCCGCATGCTGGCTCTGAAAGACTCTGGGGCCACCCCTGGTCCAGGTTCCCTGGAGGCACCAGTGCCCAGCCTGGGACCTGGAGCAGGGGGTGGGGATGGGCGGCCCCTGCTCTCTGGGGGCCGGGGAGGGGGGAGGGGTAGCCCCAGCGAGCATCCATTCCCAGCAGGGGCCTGGCCTGCCCCACCTCCTCCCCTCCCCTCAGAGAGCCCTGATCTGAGGTCAGGGAAAAGGCACTTTCTGTTTCTCCACCAAGCAGGGCTCTAAGGCAGGCTGGCCGTGTGCCCAGAGCGATTCCGGGGATTTCTAAGCCCGGGTGAGGCGTGTTGGGCTGGGACGGGGGCTGGCGCTCAGCTGCTGGCACACAAAGTGGCTGGAATGATGAAGCCAGGCCGGCCCCTCCCCTGCCCGGCCGCCAGGGCCAGCTGACCGTCAGCACCACGTGGGGGCCTCTGCGGCAGGGCCTGGGAGCCCACGCGGGTCAGCCGCGCCGCCCGAGGCAAGAGCTGTGCGCACAGAGAGGGAAAGGCATGGAGCTGGCTGTCGGCCCAGTGGACAGGGAGGCTGACGGCTGAGCCTGCTCCAGCGGGGGCAATGGGAGGCCTGGGGGCCTGGACCCCGCTTTTCACTTGCAGTTCTCACTTGCAGCAGGACGTGGAGGAGGTGGCGGCACCGGCACCCGGGGCAGTGCTGGGTGCGGGCTGGGGGGCCGGGTGCGGACCCAAGAGGGAGGGCATGCAGGCACTCACTGGGGGAGCGCCCGTGGAAGTAGTTGTAGTACTGGGACACGTAGGTCAGAATGCTCAGCCGGTCGGGCACCTTCAGGGCCACCATGTCCTCGGCGTCCAGCAAGGCCGGGATGCCCAGCTGCTCCTCAGCCACGCGGAAGGCCTGGGGGGGCGTGGTCAGCGGGGTGGGCTGGGAGGCCCCTCCCCCACCTCAGCCAGGCCACCGGCTCCCACCCCACCCCTGGAGGGAAGGTGGGAGGGGCCCGAGGCCCGCATGGCCTCCCTGGCCTCGGTTTACCCGTCTGTACCACGGAGAGTACAGCCCAATCACAGGATTGAAGGAGCTCTGGGGCCCATCCCGGTGGGTCCTCGGTAACAGCAGCTGAGGCCACGGCCCGGTCCTGAGGGGGCCTTGCCCAGCTCGGGCTATCTGCTCTGGGACTTCAGCCCCAGGTCACCGTGGAGACCCCCTCAATGGCCCCCACACCCGTAAATCTGTACGGCCCTGGCCGACACCGACCTTACAGGTCAGGGGGCAGCTTTCTCCATGGGAGGAGCCTTCCCCAGCCCAGGGGAGACACCTGTGTCCTAGGAGACAAAGCCCGGCAAGGGACACTCACTGGGCAGGGGGTGGGGGTGGGGGTAGGGGTGTACTCCCCGCCCCGGGGGAGTATGCAGATCTCTGCTGCTGCTTCTTCCCCACCCCCGCCACAGCTGATTCCTCTGCCCCGACTCTGCAGTGGCCTGTGGAGGCTCCTCCCCCTCCCCTCCCTCCCTCCCCCCTCCCCTCCCCTCCCTCCCCTCCCTCCCTCCCCCCTCCCCTCCTCTCCCCTCCCTCCCCTCCCTCCCCCATCCCCTCCCTTCCCTCCCTCCCTCCTCCCTCCCTCCCCTCCTCCCCTCCCTCCCCTCCCCTCCCTCCCTCCTCCCCTCCCCTCCTCTCCCTCCCTCCTCCCCCATCCCCTCCCTCCCCTCCCCTGCCCTGCCAGCCCAGCAGGGCTCCTGCCTTCACACTCTAGCCCTCCCCTAAACTACCACGACCCCCACCTCAATCTTTGTGCGTCTAAGACGAGGCCCCTGGGCTCCCAGACCCCAGGCCCCAGCAGTGACCACCCCGCCACACTAGGATCAAAGCTCTCCTATTGCCTCTGACTCCTTCAAAATATCGACTTGGCCAAAAAGTTCGTTTGGGTTTTTCTGTAGGATCTTATAGTAAAACCTGAACGAACTTTTCAGCCAACCCAATATACCCAGAAGCTGGCCACTCCGGCCGCCAGCGCCGGCCCCCTAACCCCACCCTGCTCTCTGCACAGAGCCTGTGGAACCGGAGCGCTCCTATAGCACAGCAGCCTTCAGAGAAGAAGCCAAGTCCCCCCACACCCCAGCCTCCCCGCCGCCCATCCACCCTCTGTCCCAGCCTCCACCCCAGCCACCCGCCCCTCAGCTCCTGCCGTACCCACAAGCTTGGTGCCCTCCAGCCCCAGAGGCTTCACCCCGGCAGCCCCCTCTCCTTGTCTTCACCCAGCGTCCCTGCCCCTCACCACGCCCCCACCCCACCTCTTCCCCGCGGCTCCCGTTCCTGCCCACACGCTAGCCGTGCTCAGCGTGGTCCGACGACCCTGTCACGGTGGACACACCCTACTCGGAGCCATCCACGCGTGGCTAGCGAGTGCCTGAAACGCGAATGTGCCATTTTATTTCATCTCAGTTGAGTTAAATTTAACTTCCACTCGCCAGCGCGGCGGGTGCTGCCCCCAGACTCGCAGACCTGACGGGGGCGGGCATCCTGCTCACGGCTGCACCCCAGCAGGGACCACAACGGAAGCGCAGAGAACACGGGCCAAGTTTCTGCGCATCAGCCCCGTGGGGTCATGGAGCTCATTTTGCAGCAGGGAAGCTGAGGCCGGCTAGGACTTGAACCCAGCCAGCCTGAGAGCGGGTCCATCCCAGGACCCACCCGGGGGCCCTGCCGCAGAGCCACCTCTGAGCCTGCTCTGCCTTGGGTGGGAAGGAGGGTCCGGCCCTCCCCTCCCCTCCCCACCGAGAAAAAGAGGGACCAGGAGGCCTGGCTACGAGATCTGGGGCTGTTCTGGGGAGCTGGGGTTGCCCAGCTCGGGACAGGCCGTAGAGCCCAGCGGCGAGTGCCCGGCCTCCCCCTGCCCCCCTGTGGGCAGCAGTGACTCTGCGGCTACCCCGGGGGAGGTTGTGCCCACTCGGGTCCCTGGGACACAGGCTGGGGACGGCGCAAACCGGGCCGAGAAGGCACTCACCAGTTTGTTGTTCTCGTAAATGTTTTCCTTCCTGAGGGCATCGAAGTTTCTGGAAAATTTAAACACAAGTGTTCAAAGTAGCTCAGGGTCCAAGAAGGGAGGGGCCACAAGGGCCTCAGAGGTCATCTTGCCCAAAGGGGGAAACTGAGGCCAGGGGTGGAGCAGTGAAGGTACGAGGTCACACAACGACCAAGAGGAGGGTAGGGCTGGGCACCAGGCCTCAGGTTCTGGCCCTGCTCTGGGCCCGGGGATGCCGTCCAGCACCTCCCGAGACCTGGACCCCAACGGCCCACACAGGCCCTCAGCTGCAGACTCCACCCCTCGCCCTGCAGAGGCCGAGCCCCACCTCTGCGCCGCCCAGTTAGGTGTAGCTGGAAGCAGGCCCTGGGTGGCCAGCTCAGGGTGGGCTGCTTCCCCCTGGGCAGCTCACGGGCCTGGTGGGTCACGGGAGGCCGATGTCCTGGAGTTGAGGGGCTCCTGTGGGCGGAGCTCCACACTGCCCACTGGTCAGGGCGAGCCGGGCCCTCGTTCCACTTCCTGGTTCCCACTACTTGCTTTATTTACCCAGTGCCTCCCATGAGCGCTGCTGTGCTCAGCTCCTTAAAAGTACCAACTCGCACCTGCAGGCGCCGTCAATGCCCACCTCTCACAGGTGAGGCGATGTGGCAGAGAGGCTCCGTGACTTGCCTGAGGTCACACGGTGGGAAAACAGGACCAGAGCAGCGCCTCGGCCCCAGCGTCCAGGCGTTTGGGGGTCGAACGTGCCCACCAGGTGCCCAGCCGTCCT
Source organism: Phocoena sinus (assembly GCF_008692025.1). Lineage (NCBI taxonomy): Eukaryota > Metazoa > Chordata > Mammalia > Artiodactyla > Phocoenidae > Phocoena > Phocoena sinus. Next base: position 87,377,104 of record NC_045777.1, on the reverse strand, counting down.
CCCGAGGGGGCAGACCCTCAAGGCTGAGAATATTAGAGCCCCGGGTGCCTCCCACACACACTTGACCATAGGGGTGCAGGGGCCCCAGGCCCGGCCAGAATGGTAGGCCTCCCCGGAGAGGCCAGGAGCACAGCGATGGTTCCGAAAGGAGGCGAAGCCCAGCGCCAGCTCCAGGCCGGTCCCGGCACTCCACACACACGCCCCGCACAGCACACCCGGGAGGACGCTCTGACCGGAAAACAGCCAGACCCCAGCAGGCGGCCGGCCCAGCGCGGGACGTTCGGCTACGCGGCCCAACGCCTTCGGGTGGGCTGGTTAAATACAGATCTGTCTGTCTGTTCATGTGCTGGGCGGCAGCCTTGCCGCTTTGGGGTCAACTGGCTTGTTCCGGAAGCCTCGGAGAGGGAGAGAGAGCTGGGGGCGGGGCAGGGGGCCCGCATCCCGACTCATCCCGGCCGTGCTGTCTGACCCGGGCGGGCCCCCTCTTCTCTTGGGGCCTCAGGGTCCCCATCTTAAGAGGGTGACCACAGCTTCTCATGGTGAATTCGAGGGCGCTGGCCCAAGGCCGGGCAGGTGGCAGGCAGAGCGGGGAGGGGAGACCTTGCGGCCACCTGGCCTAGGATGGCCTGGCTCCCAGCCCTGACCGTGCACTGACCCCACCTCCCTGACCCTGCAACACCCCCGGGAGGCCTATTACACAGATGAGCAAACTGAGGCTGGGGCAGCGGCTGGCCCTTGGCCAGACATTGAGGGTGGGAGGAGGACAAGGGCTGCGGTTTGCCCACCTCCCGCCTCAGGGGCCCCATCGGCCTCCAGCTGCCGTCCATCAACCTGCCCGGCTCTTTGGGAAACCTCCCAGTTTCCGCCTGGACCACCTCCCAGGTAACGTGTTCCAGATGTGAGACCACCCCAGGAGAACAGAGGGTGCTTTGTGCCCGGGACAGGACGGCGGACAGACCCGTCTGCGGGGGACAAATGACCGGAAGAGTGGGCGGGTGGGCGTGGCAGCCCGGCATCCAGCGACGGCCATGGGCACGTGGAGTGGCTGGGCTCCGTCCGCCGCCCCGGGGGCTCTCAGCCGTGCGGGCCCCTCCATCCTCAGCGACTGGGGTCTCGGGAGCGCCTCTCCCTCCCTCCCCCCACCACCTCTTTGAAAGCTCAATCTCTTCTCCAGACCTACCCAGGGTCACTGACCGAAACGGCCGTGTCCTCAGCAAGATGCCCGGCGCTGGAGGGCAGGATAACAAGGTCTGTTTTGTCTCCAAACAAGAAAGAGAAGGAAGCCCTCTGCCCCCCGCGTTGGCCTCGGTCCCCCCGGGGGCCGCAAGGGCTCCGTCTTGCGATCTGGGGCAGCCAGCTGCCCCCAGCGCCCTCTCCGCCTGCAGACCCAGAGTGAGGGTCTCAGGGCTCAGCGTAAACTGGGGCACCCACGACGCAGTGCCAGCCCCCCTGAGCAGGGTCAAAGGCACGATGGCCAGAGGGTGCAGAACTGCCCTTCCACTCAAGTTCAAGGAACACCACCCTCAGCACCAAAGCCAAGCTGCCTCCCAGGACCCGCAAGGCGCCATGGCTGGGCCGGACTACCCTGGCCAGTCCTAGGACTACCCCGCCCCTCCCAGCCTGAGCTCCCTCCGCGCGCCCCCGGGGCCTTGGCTCGCTGCTCTCTGTGCCCAGAGTGGCCCTGCCCATCTCCCGAGGCCTGAGCTCACGTCCCCTCGGCAGGGGGTTCCGCCAGCATCAACTTGGTCCCTGAGAGCTGCGGGCCAGAGCTCTGAGGCCAGCGGAGACGGGTGAGGGGTCAGAGCTGCCTCGCAAATCCCCTCTGAGAGCGCCAAGGAGGGGCCCGCCCGTCCCCGTCAGGAAGTCCACAGGACCAGGTTTCCGCCAGCAGGCGACCCCCCGGTGGGATGGGCTGAAGTGTCCCCCAAAAGAGGCCCGATGGAGTCCTAACCCCCACAACCTCAGGACGTGACCTTATTTGGAAACAGGGACTTTACAGAATCAAGTTAAAGTGGGCCACTGGGGGGCCCTAATCCAAAATGACTGGTGTCCTCACACACAGGGGAAATTTGGACGCAGAGATGTGCAGAGAGAGAGGACGAGGCAGAGGCCTGGGGAGCAGACAGCGTCTGCACACCCAGGGCGGAGGCCCCAGAAGGAAGCAGCCCTGCTGACACCCGCCCTGGGCTCCTGGACGGAACGGGTGGAAGACTCCTTCTGTCGTCTCAGCTGCCCATTTGCAGGACCGTGATCAGCAGGCCTCGCGGGCTGACACCTCGGGCTGACCTCAGGGAGGTGGCCGGCTTGCGTTTAAGGCCTTGCGGGATCAAACTGCGTCAGCACCTTCATCTGAGAACCTGCGCACCGGCGGGCGGGGACCCAGGGCACCTGCCCCACGTAGATCATTTTTTCAGGTGAACTCCTGTATTTAAAATCAGGGATATTCTTGGAATTCCCTGGTGGTCCAGTGGTTAAAACTCCGCGCTTCCACTGCAGGGGGCACGGGTTCGATCCCTGGTCGGGGAACTAAGATCCCACAAGCCGCTTGGTGTGGTCAAAAATAAAAATAAATAAATAAAAATCAGGTGTGCTCTGCTCCGACCCCAAGGTACCTGCCTGGGGCCAGGCACACAGCTGGCACTCTGTGAACGCTGCCGATGAGGTAGTTTGTCCAGGGCTTGCTGAGCGGGGGGCCTTCGGGGGCATTTGTTTACTCTTCCGGCACCGGCCTAATGAATGTGCTCACTGGGTCTGTGCGCCCTGCCCTGGCCGGCGCCGGGCCTGGCTGAGAGAGCCCGAGGCACGCACGGCCCCTCCCGGCCTACTTCCCGCCGGCCACAGCTGACCAGGGCTGCTGACCTCCTCCTGCCCCCAACGCCTCGGGGGCTCTTGGGAATGTGTACCCCCTTCCAAATTCCTGGAGAGCGACCTCACGCTGTTTATTTCCTGGAACTAAATGCAACTACATGGGGGTGGGTGCTGGGACTGGGGGCGGAGTGGGGTGCGGGGGGAGATGACAGAAGCCCAGCCTCTTTTCCAGGCATCCCCAGCACATCTGGAGTTAATCCCACCGGGAAGGGGAGCAGAGAAGGTGAGAGACAGACAGACAGACAGAGAGGCTGAAATACAGATGGAGGGAGACATGGGTACCAAAGTGCCCAGAGATGAGACAGGAGAGCCCAAAGGGCAGAAGTGCGGGGGCGGGGCTCAGGGACAGAGACACCAAGGCAGACACCCTGCAAGAGGCCAGGGGAGAGGGAGGACAGAGCCAGGGAGGAGTGGACGGAGGAGGTGCCCGAGGCGAGGCGGGGAGGAAAGGTCCCCCCTGCTGTAGGCCTTCCTCAGGCTGGCGCAGACCCCGACCCCAACCCCAGGGCCCAGCCAGGAGGGGTCAGCCCGGGGCTCCTGCCGTGGCCTAAGGGGGAGTCATGGGGGCGCTGGGCCCGAGCCCCTTTGCAGCCACAGGCCCTCAGGCCAAGAACAGAGGCCTCTGTCCCCAGGCAGCTTCCTGCTGACCACGAAGCCAGCGTCGGGGGGGAGGCCAGCCTGTACCCAGGGCCCAGCCCCCTCTGCTCTGGCCCAGAAAGCAGCTTCTGGGTGCGGGCCTCTGGGGGTGAGTCTCTTGACACCCCACGACGGGCGCGTCTCCAAGAGCAGCCAGGGAGCCACCCCCAACTTGTGGCCCAGCCTGGCGGGGACCCCAGAGCTGCAGGGAAAGGTCAGGTCACCCCCCACGGGACTGAGGAGTGGGGGAGGCCCAGCGAGTTTACACAGAACCCACTTCCTAAGCCCCGACCCCTCTGCGGCTCCCACAGAGGGCCGGGCTCCAGCACCCCTCCCGCCCCAACGGCCCTGGAGAAGGAAGCCCAGCCCCTGCCTCTGGGAAGGGCTGCGGCCCTGGCCCTGGCGTCTGGCCTGCCCACCCTCCTCCCGCCCTCCCGGCCTCCTGGAGCTTCAGTCCCTCCTGGTCTGGCTAGAGGGGAAGGAACACTCCAGCCCCACAGGTTTACTGCCGGGAGCAGGAAGGCTGTGTTTGTTTTGAGCAGTTCCTGCTCTCACCTGGCTGCTGGGCTGCTCAGGCGGATGTGGTGTCACTGGGGAAACAGACCCTGCGGGCGGGCGGGCACCTCCAGGCCCATCTGAGAAACCTACAGCTATGGGGTGGGCACCTACAGCTATGGGGTGGGCACCTACAGCTATGGGGTGGGCCTGGCGGGCCGGCCAGGGGCGGGGATGGGCCGGGCGGATCCCTGGGTGAGCCTGAGACCCGCACACCTGTCCATGTCCCCGGTGGTGTGGGGCAGGGGGGGCGACCACTGCAGGGCACAGGTAAACTCGCAGATCCCGGTGGACAGAGCCAGCAGGAGGACAGCCAGGCAGCTGGAGCTCCCACCCGGCAGGCTCAGCGCCCAGCTCCTCTTTCACGGCCGCTCCCCTCCACTGGGGGCCAGGAGGAAACAGGCTCACAGGAGCAGAGAAAGGGAAGGACTTCCTGGTGGCAAAGCTAGGAGTCAGGGAGACAGGATGTCCACTTTCCTGCTGCTGGAGGGTCTTCACAGGATGGGGGGGGCTGGGGCTGAGTGTCACCGGGTCTGAGCTCGGGGGCTCCCCCGGGAGCACGGCCACCCCACGAGGTTCCTGCGTGTTTCCTCCCCCTCGCGCAGCACTGGGGGCCGGTGGGGTGGCTCAGGGCTTCTCGGTGCGACCACCCCTCCCCCAGCCACCAACATGCCCAGAGGCATCGCCGGGACCAGAGGTGGCGGAAGGGTATCTAAGGCATAGACAAGGGCCCGTGACACACATGGGCCCACACACACGGGATTCGACCAGCCAGTATCTGTGGAGCCCCTTCTGGGCCCCGCCACGTATGGGAGCCTGACTGGTTCTCCGCAAACTGGGCGCCTTAGAATAACAGAAGTTTATTCTGTCCCTCCCAGCCTGGAGACCAGAAGTCTGACATCAAGGTGTGAGCAGGGCCAAGCTCCCTGTGGAAGCTCAGGGGCAGACTGTATTCCTTGCCCCTCCCAGCCTCTGGTGGCCTTCCCTGACTGTGGCCACGTGCCTCCATCTCCGCCCCCGTGGCCTCCTCCTCCCCTTGCCTGCTGCTCCCAGGCACCTGCAGAGCCCTCACCTGGCAGCAAGGGCCATACTTGCTGGGCCCCAAGAGGACCTCCCTCATCCACAGACCTCCGACTGCGTGCTGTCAACTACCGAGCGCTTGTCACGTGCCAGACGTCGTCCAGGCACCGGGGACACAGCAGTGAACAAAGCAGACAGATGTCCCCACCCTCTGGAGCCGAAAGTCCAGTGGGGGCAGGTGACCAAGCCAGCAGTGAGTGCGATAACTTCCCCACCGAGTGCGAGGGTGCGGCCGCCTCCTCCCGTGTCCTCCCTGCCCAGCCTTCCCCACCCTCTGGAGCTGCCTGAGCTTCTGTTCCTTTATCTGTTTGCTGTCTGTTCCCAAAGCGTCCCTCCCCGAGGCAGGGGCCAAGGCCACAGTGCTGCGCATACAGCAGGCGCTCAATAATGGTTATGTGAACTGCTGTAAGACACCAGCTTGTGCCAACACGTGGACACACCCACATGTGCACGCCTGTCATCACCCGCCGCGGGCAGTGCGTGCTGGGACAGGTGTGCGCGCGCGCACACACACACACACACACACACACACACACACACACACAGGCCTCTAACCCCAGCACAGCTGGGAACAGATGGAAGCTCCCGGGGCTCGGAAAGGCCCCAAATCTCCATTTACACCCGCGCGGAGTCCTGAGGTTGCTGGCCTGGCAGAGGGCGGCACCCTCCTTCCCGCCAACGGCAGACTTCTCCTGCTGACCCGGTGCGGGCTGCCTGGGGTCAGCCACCAGCCAGCCTCCCGGGGACCCTGCCTGCCCCAGGCTCCACTGCCAGTCCGTCTCCCAGTCTCCCAGTCTCCATGACCACGCGCCCCAGCCCCCCACAATCAAAGCTCAGCTTCGGGTGTTCAGAGGGTAAGCGCATGCTGCCCCGATATCTGGCTCTGAGGGCAGCTAAGGCAAATCCGAGGCAGGGAGCAGAGAGGGCTCCCCGCGGCTGCACAGATGCATTTCACAACCCCAGGCGGGAGGAGGAAAACCCTGCAGGCCTCTTTCTTAAGACTAGCTTCCCCATAGAGGGCGGTGCTTGGGGACAATCCCTGGGGGTACAGCGGACATCTGGGTGCAGGGGAGGAGCCCCATGTACCAGCCCTGGTTCTGCCTGACATGCTCTGTGTCCTGAACAAGGCTGTCTCCTCTCTGGGTCTCAGTTTCCCCGTCTATACAGCAAGAGGCCCAAGGGCGGCATTGAGAAGGTGCTGCCTCTGGCTGCTCCCAGCCAGAGCCCTTCCTGGCAAACACGCTCCACCTACCCCTGGTTCCAGCCATGACTTCTCAGGAGAACACTTTTAACATTTAACAAACAGCATGCTTTTTCCAGGAGGCGTCTTCCAAGGACACCCTTCCTGAGCGTCCATCCGCCCAGCCCAGGCACCCTCCCTGGCAGCTTTACTCATTGTGAATTCTCACGAGGCAGGGGGGCCAGGGCCTCACAGCACAGAGCTGTCCCAGCAAGCCGGGTCCCAGTCCCAGCCAAAGAGCGTCTGCTGAGTGAATAACAGACGGAGCGGGTCCAGGGCGGGGACAAGATCTGGCAACAAGGCAGGGCCAACCTCCCAGCCTCGACCCCTAGACCCTCCTGGGGGGAGACGACCTAGCCCCCTCCCCTCCCCACCTCCCATCTTATGCCCCATCACCCTAGGGTAAGGAGGCCCGGCCAAGGGGACCTGGGGGGTGGGTGTCTCAAGCTTCCTGCTCTGCATTGGCCCCCTCCCCCGCAGTGACCCTGGGCTGCATTCCTAAAGGTGCCGGAACAGGCTGGCGGACGGCCAGTAAGTACCACACAGTAAGACCCGAGTGCCCCCCAGCCCCTGATCTGGTAGGTAAGTCCCAGGACAGTGGGGATCTCTGCAGAATATGCTGGCCCTTTCCCAGGGAGACCGACGGGGAGGGCTGGCTGTGGCCGGAGCCCAGGACGCTGGCCTGAGTCATGGACTGACTAAGCCAGCGGGGGCGGCCGGACGTCCTGGCTCCGGCCCAGCTCCACTTGGTGGCCGGGCAAACTGAGGCCCTGCAGGGGCCACGGGGCGGGCGTGCCTGCAGGGTCCGGCTCCGCCCGGCCCCGGAGCGTCCCACCAGGCCCCGGGCCGGGAGTTCTGACCGCGGCCCATTGCCCCGCCTCCCGTCCGAGCAGCCTGGCCTCAGTTTCCCCGCCGGAGGCCGGCGCGCGGGGAGCGGGCGCACTCACATGAGGTCGGGCCGGTGGCGGTGCAGGATGGCGCAGAAGGCCAGGCCGTCGCGGAACGACGTGGTCATGTTGGTGATGCTCACGTCCCGGTAGCCCTCGCACTGCTGCCGGCACCACTGCTGCAGCGCTGTGATGGCCGCCATGAGGGCAGCGGCGTCCGCCCGGCCGGCGCCGGGGCTCCGAAAGCGCTCCCGGGGGCTGCGGCCCGGCCCGAGCCCGGGGCAGACGAGGAGCCCGCCCCAGAGCGCCGGGAGGACTACGAGCCGGCGTGAGCGCGGCGGGAGTCGGCCGCCAGCCCCTGCCCCCGGCAAGGCCGCGCCTCCGCCACCACAAGGCCCCGCCCTCCAGGCGCCGCTCCTCCCTGCCACGCCCCCGCCACACAAGGCCCCGCCCCATCAGGTCCCACTCCTCCTGGCCAGGCTCCGCCCCGGAAAGGCCCCGCTCCCGAGCCAGGGCCGGCCCAGGCCCCACCAGGCCAGGGGAAGGCTCCCGCCTCGAACAGGCCCCGCCCCCCATAGACCACGCCCAAGGCCCCGCCCGCCGCTTGCCTCCCACCCTCCCAGGGGTCCGCGGGAGGCTTCAAGACTTTCTTTTCAAAGCCTCCGCCACCCCACCCTCCTGGAGCAGTGCGGTCAAGGCCACTTTACAGACGGGGAAACTGAGATCTGCCCGAGGTGCAGCCGGGCAGGCGGGCCGGTGTCCCCCACCCCCGCCCGGAGCGCAGCAGGAACGCCCGTCGCATTTCTGGGCTTTGAAAGGACTTTCCCATCCACCCTCTCTTGCCGGCGGGCATGTGAATCTACCGCATTCACGGAAGAGGCGGCGGAGGCTGGGGAAGGGGCATGGTGCCCGAGGTGGCCCTGCGGGTGGGGCAACTCCCTCCAGGAGTCTCCCCGCCTGCGGCCTGTGCGCACGGGCTGCTCCTTGCGCCTGAGACCCCTCGGGGGTTCTTGGTGTCCTGATCTGTTTCCCAGTTTTCCACTTTGAGCACCTGTGACCCAAGTCATTACAGAAAAGTACCCCTTGTGGGGACCTCAGTTATTGGGCTGCTCCCCTCCACATTCTCAGGGAAACCTGTCTGTGGGCATGCGGACAGACAGCCAGAAACACTGACACCAGACAAGTGAAGTGACCCCGCCCACCCGGCCGCAGGCCCAGGGCTTGTCCAGACAGGGCCTGGCAGGAGGGAAGGTGTTTTCCTGAGATAGGCCTGGCAGGGGGACAGGGTGGCTTCTGTGCCCACTTGCAGGAGCGGAGACAGTCTTCCAGTCCAGAGCCAGCTCTTTCCTGCAGCTGGACCCTGTGGTGGCGAGCTCCCTGTCACAGGGGGCAAGCAGGTGCTAGACAGGGAGCCGCTGTGACCTGGGACTGTCACTGGCTGTGGATGCTGCCCTGACCTGCTGGGGTTTCCCAGCTAGAGGACAAAGGGCAATGTCCTGTCAGTTCAGTTGGACTGGTGGCTAGTCCCAGAACCAGGAGCCAAGTGGGTTTTCCTGACCCCCAGGGCAGCGTTTAGGAGAACTGGAAAAGCGGGTGAGGTCGGGTAAGGCCAAGGTCAAGAAGCGGGGGGGGGGGGGGGGGGGGGGGGGGGTGGGGAAGGTCGGTGGTGACAGGGCTGGACGAGAGGCAGACAGGGCGGGGGGCTCAGAGTGAAGAGGACGAGGTGGCCAGAGCTCTGATTCTGAGGAGTTTAAGCTGCACGCTTGCCCCCACTGGCCACCACGTGGCCACCTCTGGGGACAGTGACTTGGGAGGCGGCATTTGTGGTGGTGTGCCCATCAGCACCTCACACATAGCACATCCTCTGCCGGCCCTGCTCCTCTCCAGGGGCCCCAATCCAGGACACCCCCAGCCTGCCCACTTCTCCCCACTGCGGCCACCAACATCTTGCTCCTGGCCACTGGCCAGTCTCCCTCGGCTCCCTCCTGCCCTCTGACCACCAGAGTCCACCCCTCCCCAGCAGCCAAGGGATCTTTCTAGAAAGCCAGTTGGACAAGCCCTTCCTTGCTTGGCCTCTGCAGCGCTCTGAATGAAGTCGTCTGGGCCCCTTATCACATCTCCAGCTGCTCCCTGGCCTGCCCTGCCCTGCTGGCCTCAGAACCTCCACCCCTCTCGCCTCCTGCACTCAGCCACTCCTGGTCCTCCCAGACCTCCAAGCAGCCCCACCCACAGCCGGCCCATGACGTCCTGCCAGCTGCTGGGGCCACAAGCCTGGGCAAGCTCCTTGGCCCCTGTCCTCTCACTGCCCACATCCCATCCTGCAGGAAGCTGACCACTGCCACCACCTCCACAGCCACCAGCTCCCGTGAGCCTGGGTTTCTACAGGAATCTTCTAACCATGGCTCTGCCTCTGGCTTGCCACCTGCAGTCTATTCTCAACACAAAATCTTTGATGACCACGGGAGCCAGAACTCGCCCCTGCCACTTCTCCAGCCCCTCCTCCTCACAAGGAAAGCACCGTCCTCAGCATGGGCCATTGTTACCTCTCCCATCTCCCCTCCTACGACCGCCCCAGGACCTCAGCCCTTGCCATTTCCTATGCCTGGTCCGATGTTTCCAGCCTCCCTTGCAGGTCGGTGGGGCTGTTGTGGCTGAGTTCTGGCCAATGGAGGTGATGGATGCACCTCACACTCTAAATCTTCCCTGGTCTGCTGGCCGGAGGCAAAGGACCTACTAGATGATGGGGCCACAGGTGGACGAGCTTGGACACTGCAGGGTCAGGCAGAAGGTCATCACTGACCGGGGACATCCAGATTGGCCTCTGGGTGAGTGAGAAATGCAGGCTGGGTCCAGTTGCTGGAACTTTGGGACCTATTTGTTACAGCAGCTAGCATCCTTACCCTGACTGATACACATACACAGATAAACGCAAAATTGCCCCTGTGACAGTGCTCCAAGGGACAACACAATGCCATTAGATGGTGAAGAAGGGGCCCTTGTCTTGGTCCAGAGGCTGGAGATGCCTTCCCTGGGGAGGGCACATGAGAACTGAGACCTGAAGGGTAAATGGGAATTGGCTTGTCACAGAGGAAAGGGAAGAGTGTCCCAGGCAGAGGCCCTGCAGCAGGAGTATCGGAGGAATGGAGGAACTGGGCAGGAGGCGGGGTGCGGCTGGAGAAAGGGTCGGGAGGGCTTCTAGCATTTTCACACCCATTTTCTCACTTAATGCTTAAAGCCACTCTTTAAAAGTGGGTTGACCCTACCCATTCTGCAGCTCAAAAAATTAGGTTCTGAGGAGAGAGGAGGCCAGTGGATCAGCCAGGCAGAGCTGGGACCTAGGACCCGGCACGGTGGAGGGCCCGAGGAACCCGGGTCAGCCCGGGCCGCTGCCCTGCCCGAGCGGTTGCCCTTGTCTGGGTCAGAGCTTCCAGGCCAGGTGGTCTCAATTTCCCCCGCTCCTGCTTTCCAGCACGTGTTCAGACCCCTCGGTGATGATGGGGGCCCCTCCCCGGGAGGAAGGCTGGCAAGGACATTGCTGGGGACCCAGGGAGGATCGGGACCAGGGCAGCACTAATTTGCATCCAAAAAGCCAGCTCCTGGAGGATGCACCGACTACTGGGCCCCTAGAATGGTTCTTGGTAGTGGGAATGGGCACGACACCTTGGAGTGGTGGGGTCTGTAGACCCTTTAACTGGTAGATTGAACCCCAAGTAACAGATTTGACCAAGGCTGATGGCCAGAGCTGGAACATAATCGGAGGCGCCTGTCCAAACACAGCAGACCTGGCGGTGCCCTGAGCCTTCAAGGCAGAGCAGGGAAACCAGGAGAGGCTGTGGGGGGCGAGAGAAAGAAGTGGGGAGGCATCCACCCATGCGGCCCTTCCCGCAGGACTTCTCAGAGCCTTCATGCCCTGCCGTGCACCGTGGCTCCCAAGGGAGCGGCCACGCTACACAGGGGTTCCCAAACTGACTTGCCCACAGAACCTCTGCTGCAGGGGTGTCTCGGGAAACGAGTGCCACACAGAACAGAACCGGGAGCCCTGGCTTGTGCAAAAGACATACTTGGACTCCAGCGGGCAGGTCCGGGTTGGCAGCCTCGCTCAGCAGCTTCGCCCTGTCACCCTCACTTCTCTGAGCCTTCACAGCAAGGTGGGGGCCCTCATCCCCAGTGGCACCAGGCTGAGCTGTGGAAATGCGGCTCCCTGCCGCAGTAACAGTGTTACCTAGCCAGGTAATTGTGATCGATGCCGCTTGTCTTTACATTGATTGGTCTGGACTGGTTAAGGATATCATTCACGTCACCATCGCACCCTGAGCACCTCACCTTTAATAAGTGAAAAAGGTAAATAGTGCTATCTAGGTTTGGCTTTCCTCAAGCTCCATCCATGAAATTAATTTTCATGGCCACTGTGGTTGTGAGAGACGAATGCCGGAGGGTGGTAAGCAGAGCCCCCCAGAGGGATGCCAGCCCCTTGCCACCTGCAGCGGAACCACCTTGGGGGGTCACGCTGGCTTCACAGCAGAGCATACAAGGGGTGTCCCCTCATTCCCCAGTTCCCAAGGCCATGGTTGGGTCAGCCAACAGCTCACGCAGGCAGCTGTGGACGCCCGCACCGCAGGCAGGAGGGAGCTGGAAGCTGCGACACCCCATTTTAAGGGGCCACCCGTTAATTAATTAGGCCCAATGAATAATGCATGCCGCCTTGTGCATATTTATACGGCGTGCTATGGATGGTATACGTTCTAGTCCGAACACCTCACAAATAATTCACAACCCACTCCTTCCCCGGGCTCCGGGGGAACCTGGCCGGTGCTTCGGCTGGGGCTCGTGGGTTGCTTCCAACAGCCAAATTTTACATTTCATTATAAATGGCTTTGCTGGGCATGTCGGTAACTTTTACATTTCCATCCACTTTATTATTAATGGCTTTCCCGAACTGTAGCAGCCCAACGCTGCACACAATGCGTTATAAATATTTGATCCGGCATCTATAGTCTGCCATTTATCATTTATAACGGGTTACAAAAACACTATAAAACATTTACTGCACATTTATAGATCATTTTTGGCTACCATGACGATGTGTTACAAATACATTATTAATCCTTCTCATGCCATTTATAGGAACCCTTTGTAATGGGGCCTGGCCCTCCTGTCCCATTAGCAGCGCGCAGGGGCTGGCAGGGGTGCCAGGGAGCAGGACCAGGGCGGAAGGAAGCCTAGCCCTGCCTCCAGTAGCTGTGTGTCCTTGGCCAGATCACAGCACCTCTCTGTTCATAAAGCAGGTCACATGACAGGCACCCTTCACTGAGCACTTCCTCCGTGCTCACGGTCCCCTGAGACTCAGGCGTTATTTTCACACCCCTTTTACAGATATGGAAGCAGAGGCGAGTGGTTTGCCCAAGGCCATAGTCAGGGAGCACTGAGCTGGCCTCAGAGCCCTGGGGTGCCTCCAGAGTTACCTGCCCCAGGTCCGGGGGTGAGAGGTCAGTCAAGGCTGCCCCTGGCCTTGAAAGGAGCGGGACTGGCAGCCTCCAGGGGTGGAACACAGAGACTCGGGGTGAGGGCGCCCGGAGTGGGGGGACCCAGGGTGGGTGGCCTGGGGCGGGGGGACCTGCACTCTGGCCTCTGACCTGGTAGCCCCCCAGCTCCTGCCGCCACGTGCTTTGCCATCCCAAAGGCTCTCCTGGCTCACGCTCTGGCCTGTGGGCGCCTGGAGCGCCGTCTGTGATGTGGACCCGGGATGAAGGGGTCCAAGGGGTCTTTGGGACCCAGCGTCTCGGGAGGCGCCCAGGAGTCTGGCCCAGGTGTGCCAAGCAGGTGGCAGTCAGCAGCTGCTTCCTCCATCACAGGGGTCAGTGGGGCCCTGGGCTCTGCAGCCAGAAGTCCCGCCCCATCCCACTCCTCTCCTCGCACGCGGCCTGTGACCACTCACTGGACAAACGGCTGCTGAGCCCCCCAGGCCACACTTTATACCCAGAGGGCACAGACAGGAGACCGGGGCTGTGGGCTCACCACCCACACGTGATGAGAGCTCTGGGCCCCGACGTAAGCTGACAAGCTGAGTCCTCACCTGGAAAACTGCTGCTCACCCTCCAGCTCCTCCTCGATCCTCCACCTTCTTGAAATAGCCCTTCCCAACTCCCCCAGGCACGAGCCTTGTGGGGTCTGACCTCTGGTCCCCCTGGGGGCCCCGCCTGGGCCTGGACTGGGGAGAGGGCTCCAGGGTGAGACCTGGACTCCAGTTCTGTCCGCCTGTCCTCCTTCCCCAGGGAGGGATGGGGCGGGCAGGCCCTGGGAGAGCCCTCAAGCCACACCCCTCCCTGCCAAGACACCCGAAGTAACCCCACCACGGCCTGGGTCAGAGTTTTAAGTGGCTCTGTGGGAGGAAACAGAGGAGAGGGGAGGGTCCTGGTTCAGGACCCCTGGGCAGTTCTACCCCATGTGACCTTGGACAACTAACTGGGCCTTACTGCCTTCATCTGTGAATTGGGGCCATAAGCCAGCCCTCCCAGGGCGAACGTGGGGGCCCTGGTGCTGGGAACCCTCATGGGGAGACCTGGGGGCCCTGGGGCCCCAGCTGCCCACGCCTCTCTGGCCCTCTGCCCAGCTGCTGGCTGTCTGGCCTGTTTGAAGGTCAGGGTTCACCCCTTCCCAGGACTGAACGTGAAGGAAACAGGCGAGCTCATCACCATGGCAACGCCGCACCTGGTCCCACCCTTCCCCACCTGCTGAAGCTGGTTGATGGGGTGCCCTTTGATCCTCCCTGGGGGGCCTCCGCTCCCCCAGAGCAAAGGGGACTGTGGGGTCCAGGCGGGACGCCTCGTTTTCTTGTCAGTGGGTGAGCGCAGTCCCCCTTAACAAGAGGGAGGCTGAGGCCCAGAGAGGGGAGCTCAGCTGCCAGGGTCATGTGCCAGGACAGAAGCCTAGGTGGGCTCCGCCCCGCCCCCTCCACCTCTCCTCCTTCCTGACACTCAAGGAGCCCCTTCCCCAGCCTGACCTTGGACGGCTCAACTTCCCAGGCCTCGCAGGCTGTGAGCCAGGCGAGAGCAGCCCCTGCGGAGAGCCTGGGGCTGGGGGCCGGGGTGGGACACACGGGCTGACCTCACGTCTTCGCCCCGGCCCCCCCGCCCGACCCCACCCCGGCTCCCGCCAGGTCCGGGGCTTCGGGCTCTTGGAGACTGGACTTCACTTCCTCCCTCGCCTGCTCTGCACACCCCAGGCCAGGCAGACCCTGGCTGGATTGACAACTCCAACCACCCAGCCAGACCCCCCACCTCCCAGCGTGGCATAGAACAACAAACAGAACACACAGCCCCTGCGGGGAGAAGGCACCTGACCCTGGGTGCCAGAAGCCTTCCTGGAGGAGGTGCCACAGGAGCTGAGAGCCGATGGAGTGGGAGCTGGCACAGGGGGCAGTGAGGGGGGAGAGCAAAGGCCCCGTGCAAAGGCCCTGTGGCAGGAGAGAACATGGCAAGCTTGGGCTTCGCAGTGGACGTGGCTGGGTGCTGAGCTGAGGCAGAAGAGTTGGGATCCAGAAGGTTCTACCTGGCTGTGCTCCTGTACCTTGGGCCTCCCCGCTCAGCAACCAAGCCCCACTGCGCTCTGCGGGGCACAGGCTCCGGGTTCAGGCCCACACAGGGAGCTGGCACTCCAGCTCCCCACTCACGCTGTGTAGACAGGAGCAGGTCAGGTGGCCTTGACCCCGAGGGGGCTCACCTGGCCTCCACAAGCCCACACTCACCCCACACACATGCACACCCACGCCCTTCCCGCCATCCACTGGGACCCCTGGGCCCCTTCTCCCCGAGGCCCTGGGCTGGGCGCACCTGTGTAAGATGGAGCCGGCTGGATGGTGTTCACGGCAACGGGGACCATCCAAGGAGCGCTGCCCTGCACGCCCTCTCTACCCGCGCCCTCCACACACCACCGCCCATTCCCACGGGCCGTCCCCAAGGGTCCCGCTGCGCCCCCCCACCTGCCTGGCAACGCTGCAGCGCCCAGGCTGGCAAGTGCGGGTTCCGTGGGTATCGCCCGTGCACCAGCCACCCGCCCGCACCCCTGCCAGGATGTCTGCCTTTGCCCGCAGAAAGGTGAAGGTGGAGGGTGCTTGGCATCCCCGCTCCCCCAGAGCCAGGCCGCGGCCCACCCCCAGGCTCCCCCAAGCCTCGGCCCTGACATGGGTGGGACTAGGCAGGAAGGTGGTCCAAGGGCTCTCCCCCAGAGCCTGCCTCTCTGCCTGCTGGGCCCTCACACAGCCCAGTGTCACGGGTGAACTGCCCCAGCCCCCATCCTCCCAAACCCCAGGGGCCCTGTGCTCCCCTAGCTCTGGGTGAGGCAGTGGCACTTTGGGGCATGCGGGTGTCCCAACAGCTGTCACCCAAGCCCAGATGGGCAGGGCCGTGGCATCCTACGAGTGGCATGGCACTTCCTGGTAGGGCACCCAGGGCAGGAGGCAGGAGGGAGCCCTTCGGCTCCATGTCCCTCTCTGCAAGGACTGCAGTGGGGCAGGAGCTGCCAAAGGCCAGTTCCACGTGCCCCTGAGCAGGAGCCACACGACGGGGGCCAAGAAACAAGCCAGGCAGGACAGGAGGGCCTGGGGCTCCACCACGGAACCGGCAGGATCTGGGTTACTGAAGGGCTGTCGCGCGGGCAGCGGCATGGTGGCCGACCCGTCAGGGGCTCAGGGGAGCAGGGAGGCTGGCAAGGCCGGGGCCGACCAGGGGCCTGTGGGGCTAGGGGCACAGCCCTGCCCCTGGTGGGCATGGAAGCAGTGACCACCCCCCACCCCACAAGGGTCTGTCCAGCCTCAAGCAGGCGGGACTGAAGAGCCTGGGTCTGTCTTTAGCCTCAGCGCCCCCTGGTGGCCCCAGCTGAGGAGCCGGGTAGACGGGGACCCTGCGGGGGGAGGGGGGGGGCACGCACCGGAACCCGGGGGCCATCGGGGAGACTGGGGCTCTGCCAAGCGCTGGGTGCCAACGGGAGCAATGGGAGGGAGGGGCGGGATGCCATCTGCGTCCAGCCTGGATGGGGTTGGGACAGCACTGCCCCCAGAGATGAGGACACTGGCCTGGAGTAACCAGTGCCGCCTGGGGGGACCCCGGGGCCCTCACTGGAGGGAGCACTGCCCCCTGCCCTCAGAGTCGCCAGGCCAAGTTCTGGGGCAGAGCCCCGCCCCTGTCCCCTGCCCCAGCACCGCAGCTCCGAGGGGGATGCGCCCCTCGGTGGCTGCACTGAGCCAGCCCTCACCCCGCGGCCAGCACGTGGGGGGCTTCCTGGAGCGATGCCCGAAGCTGAGGGTCTCGGGGAGCTGAGGTCCTTTCTGGGGTGGGAGAGAAGATTGCTCTGCCGACCCCCAGCGAGGCCCGCTCCCTCCGGGAGTTGACGAGGCCGAGCCCGTGAGCAGAGAACTCAGGGGCAGGGGGCGCCTGGGCACTGTCAGCTCTCCCCCAACCCCGATGCTGCCTGAAAGTGGGGAGCTGGGTGGAGGGCAGGGAGGAAAGGCCGAGACTGTGCCCAGCAGGCGGGCGCCCTCCTGTCTCCAGATGGACACCGCCACGTGCCTGCCCAGGTGCAGGCAGGCTGGCCGGGCCCTGGGGGCAGGGCTCCAAGCTCCCAGGTCCCACTCACTCCCGGGGTCTCCAAGGAGGCAAACCACACAGGCAGCAGCATCGCGGAGTTCAAAACGTTTCATTTGAACCCAGCCTCTCGCCTCAACTCGCTAGGATGTCAGCATCCCCTCCCAGCTGGGCTGTGCCCTCGTCACTCCGCAGGCGGGACAGCTTCCGGGGCAGACGGCGCCCACACTGCTGGCCGGGACGGCTGGGCGTGGGCTCCGAGTACTGGCCCTGCCTGTCTTGGTGCTCCCGGAGGAGACCACCAGGGGACCAGGCGTGCAGTCGGGCTGCGGCCCGGCTCACATCACAGCCTCCATGTGCAGGATCCTCAGGGCCTCGGAGATCTGGGCGCTGGTATCCATCTGGCCATACATGCCCACCAGGAAGGCCCGGTGCAGCAGCACGGCTGCGTGCTCTGGGGACAGACGAAGATCCCGTCAGGCTGCACTGCCCTGACATCCTGGCTGCGGCGGCCAGGTCACCGGGCAGCTCTCAGAAGTGGAGCCTCTGGCCTTTCCCCGAGAGCCTGGCCCCCGGCGCCGAGGCCTCCGGGGTCGCCAGGGCCTGGGTGGGTGGGGTCGGGGCAGACTCACCGTGGCAAAGGAGGGTGTACTCCGGCAGGTTCCGGAGGGCCGTCTGCGCTACTTCGAAGTCCCGGCTGCCCAGGCAGTACATGAACGTGGGCAGGAAGTCGGCTGCGATGCTGGAAGAGCCACGTGCGCAGGTTGGCACCTCCCCCCGTGCCAAGACGGCCAAGGCCCCGACGCCTCCCCAGAGCCCCGCGCCGGGCCCCACCGGACAGGAGGAGTGGGAGGCCTGGCCCAGGGCACCGGGCGGCCCGTGGTGGCGGGTGACGCCGGCTCACCTGGGGTTGCTCTGGATGGAGCGCAGGGCCAGGCTGAAGGCCAGGCTGCGGCAGGACTCCTCAGCTGAGCTCATCAGCCGCTGCAGACTGGTCTGCGGGGGCGGCGGTGGTGTCAGCAGGGCCACCCTCCCGCCCAGGGGACCCCGCTCCCTAGGCCTCCAGCCCCCTCCACACGCCCGTCACCCATGAAGCACATAGGAGGCCCAGCGCAGAGCGGAGGAGCGGCCGCCTCAGTTCTGGGCGGGACTGAGCATACGGGGCGGGGCCGCACTCAGACGTGGCACCCGCCCCCAAAGCCCAGCCGCTGCGGGCTGAGCTGGGTGCCCAGCAGGAAGGAGGGTGGGGGCGGCGTCCCTGTTCGGGGCCCAGCGTGCCTTTGCCCTCCCGCCCCAGCCTCTGACACGTGTCCCAGTTCCTCCGGGCACATGGCAGCTCCCGCACCGAGAAGAAGCCCAGGATCTCGGGTCTCCGCCGGGACATCTCGTCCACGTCGCTCAGAACCTCCAACAGATCTAAAATGGGTAGAAAGCGTGTTGTTGAGGGCCGGGCTGCAGCTGCTGGGCTCGGGGGCGAACCTGTCCCCCACACAGCCCAGAGGCAGGAGTGGTGGAGTCCTGGGGCCAGAGCCCGCTGCCCCACAGCACACCCGCCGAGCAGGGACCCTGGCCTGGCCTCAGCACAGGCTCTGGTGGAAGGACCTGGTTCTACAGGTGTAGCACGGCTGCTCATAATGTCAGCGCCGGTGCCTCCTGGAGCTCCCACAGCATCCCTGGTGCTTGCTCAGGCCAGGGGGCCCCCAGCACCTTGGGACAGAAAGCACTGGGGGTTCCGCTCACTTCCCAACTACCGAGCCAGCGACCCCAAACCGGAGGTGCTGGTCGACCAGGCTTTCAGAGGTTTCTGAGGGGCCCAGGGATCTGCACCTGCTCCGCGCCCCCCGGATGTCTGCCCCGAAGCCACACTGCACAGACATGGCCCTGCCCCTCCCCGCAGGTGGCCACCCGGGCCCTCGGCTCCCCCGTAGGGGACCAGGGGCTGTCGGCCAGCTCCCCGCCAGGCCCCTCTTCCTCGGTATCTACGGGGACTCCAGGGGGCTCCCCAGCGCCACTGGCCAGCAGAGGAGCCGCCCCCAGTCTCCAGCCCCGCTTCTCCCTCCAACCCCCGCTCTACCCACCCCTATTCCCACTCTGAGGAAAGAGCCCAGCCCCTCCCGGGACCTGGCAGGGGCCCTGCTGTCTTCTGGATGCCCCCCCCCCCAACCCCCAGGAGAAGCCTGGACGGCCAAGGGCCGCTGTGGGACCCAGGATGCTGCAGGGACAGAAAGGGAGGCCACCACCCACCGCGGGGCCAACTGGGCCTGGGGGAGCCAAACCCCCAAACTTACCCTCGACCGTCTGGCCCCGGGAAAGCCTCTTCACATAGGGGGCCACTTCAGCTGCGGTCAGAGGGGTGAAGAGGGAGATGCTGACCAGAGGCAGGGGGCCAGCCGAGCTCTCGTCTGCAAGACAGGAGACCAGTGCTGTCGGGTGGAGACGAGGACGGCCCGCCCCAGGCCACCGTCCAGAGGGCCCGAGAGCCCCGGACACACTCGACACCGAGGCCGTGGGATCCATGTGCGTAAGCGAGGGGCAGCCTCGCTGAACAGCGCCCGGAATCACACCAGACCCCCAAAGGTGCGGCCCCTGCCCTGGGCTGAGCACGGTGCCTGGTACACAACGGGCACTCAATAAATGTGCTAAAACGACGAGCCTGCTGGGAGCTGCCTGGGAGACGCGGCACTTCTCTCTCGAGCCTCTCACCCACCACACTGCGCGTGGCCTTCCCTGCTGCCCCTGGCACACAGCAGGTGCTCAATAAAGGCGCCTGCGTGCAGAGCACTGTGCTAGGCGCGTCCGTGGACGGCCAAGAGTCACACTCAACACCAGCGACTTGGCAAAACCAGGGCAGAATGGCCGTGAAGGGCCAGCACTGGACCTGGGCCCCCGGGCACTCGGCCCATTCACAAATCCACCGCATGCCCGCTAGACACGATGCTGCAGGTGCCGGGTCGCCCCACTGTAGGGGCCCCAGGGTGGGGACGGGGACAGAGAACAGAGGGGCCTGGTTGGTCCCACAGAGGGCAGGTGCTGTAGGTCTCGCTGGCCACAACACGACTCGGTGCTTTGCGCGTGTCACGGACCCAGGGCCAACGATGCCCGAGGGACGCCCAGGGCAGTCCAGCCCGCAGCCCCGGCCCCACTCACCCTCGCCCTCTTCGTCCAGGCCTCGGTCAGCCCTGCCGTCCCTGCTGGGAAGGCTCAGCCCCGCCAGGAGTGACTTGAGCATCACCAGGTCACTGCTGTCGAAGGACAGGTCACTGGGGGAGCAAGGTTCTCTGTGAGGACCATGCCACAGGTGGGAGGCAGGCAGGGCCCCGTGGGCAGGGGCTCAGGAGGTGCCCCGGGGGCCGAGGGAGGAGGAAGCCAGCTCAGAATGGCCCCGGCGCCGTGGGCAGTGTCTATCCCCGCCAGCACGCCCCTTGGGAGCTCCCAGCCCTGAGCACCGCCACGACGGGACCCTGGCCGGAGAGGAGCCGTGCCAGACGCGCACACTCACTGGAGCGCGTCGGAGTGTTTCTGCAGGAAGGCGATGGCGGCCGGGGCATTGCAGGTGATATACTTGTGGGTGAACTGCACGAACTTGCTGATGAAGGGGGCCAGGTGGCGGGAGGACTTCCTGTAGTTCTGCAGAGGGAAGCGCGAGGGGGGAAGCATCCCGTCTTGCCCGCGTCGCTCCCCCTGGAGCCTCACAGCACGCCCTGGACACCGCCGACGCCGCCCTCTGCCGGGCAGCACGTTAAGGTCCCTAAGGGTCAGGAGTCGCCTCGTCCCTCATGAACCCTGAGGAGCGTGGGGTCTCCCCAGGCACGTGAGCAGCTGGGGGCCTTCCCCGGGTGAAGCTATCAGACGGGCAGGTGGCCTGGCCGTGCCCCTGATGCAGCCAAGGGCTGTGCCCTCACCCAGCCGCCACAGGTGGACAAGGGGACGGACCCTCAGTCCTGGTCAGGAAGACAGGGGCTGCCAGAGTCGTGGGAGCAGAAGGGGCACGAGCTGAATGGGGAGAGCTCAGAATGGTGGAGGGAGCAGGCAGGGCGAGCAGGGGCACCGGCTGAGAGGGGCACAGGGAGAGGGACCGGGCACTGGGGACGCCCGGGCCCCCGAGGGTGGGTGGGGCACCCACCAGCAGCAGGCGGAGAAAGGAGAGCAGGCAGTCCCACAGCGCCCCCTGGTGCTCGCTCTGGAACACGTGCGGCTGCAGCAGCTCCAGGATGCCCAGCACGTGCAGGAAGAAGGTCAGGTGGCTCTGCTGCCGGAACTCCTGGAAGTTGAGGTGGCTGCGGCCGTGCAGGAGGGCGGCGATCATGGGCAGGTGCCTGGGGGCGACGTGTGCGCTCGGTGGTCCTGGGCCGTCTCCCCCGGCCCCCCTCCCCGCCCCCCGCTCCGAGGGCCGACATCAACTTGCACTTGGAGACCACCCAGAGCCCGCTAACCCCCACCTCACGTGATGTCCTGGGCCACTCACCTGACCCACCCTCTCCCGCGTCCACCAGGCCCCTACCCCTGAGACTCAGCTCAGGAAGCAGCCGAGGCCCTGGCTGCCCGTGGCGACACCACCACGGTGTCCGTCCACCTGCTCTTAGCCGCAGAGCCCACCTTACAGCAACGCCTGATGTGGGAGCCGCTCCAGGCTGGGGCGGGGAGGGCACCCTGACAGCGAGCTGTGCCCACTCGGGCTGCAGGTGGGACAGGCCAGGCGGTACCTGAGCAACAGGATGGGGTGGGCCACAGCCAGCTTCCGACAGGCCACGTTGGCGTCGGCCACTCGGTTCTCGGCCGCCCGGGAGTCACTGGTGTCCGCGAGGAGGGTGACGAAGCGGTGAATGAGGCCGTCCAGCTGGGAGGGACGGGGGTGGTCAGAGCTGGGGCCGCCTGCAGCCCTCGCACCCTACCTGTCCGCCCCCCGCCGAGTCCGCCGCCCACCGCCGCAGGGGCTACGATGGGGCTCCCCGGGCAGTCTGCGGCCTGCTCCAAGGCCCCCAGACCCCAAGGCCCTGGTGTGGCCCCTAAGGACCTGTGCAGCGACCCAGAGACGCCTGTTCCCCCAGTGCCTTCTGCTGCTCTTGGGGCTCAAGAGGCCGTGGCCAGAGCTCCCAGCCAAGCTCAGCACATGGTGTGTGAGGTCACCCTCTCCGCACAAACAGGATAAAAGCCCTGTTAGCTTGGACGAGAAAAACCAACCTTACAGATATAGCATAATTTCACGAGTGCAAAACAAGTAACACACTAAAGTGGAAGGAAGCACAACTGGAAAAACATCAACTTCCCTCCCCGTCCCGGGAAGCAGGGCAAGCAGCAGATCCGACTCCAGGGTCCAGCCCAGGGAACACGGGCAGGGGGCCCACCAGACCCCCCTTCCCCCGCCATCACCCAAGGGAGGTGAAGGCAGATGCCACGCAGACCCGCGCACGGAGGACCCACGCTGGGCCAAAGGCCAGCACCACGGCAGGCAGCCGGGAAGGGATGGGGGTGCTGGGACGCATGCAACACCGTCACACACGCACCACCCGGCCTGTTGCAGTCAACGGTCCCTTATCAGGGAACGAGGGGGGACACCCACTCTCCTCGGCTCCACACCCAGAGGACTTCTTGGAGGAGGAAAAGATCGTTTCCAGACCCTTCGAGAGGTCGGACAGGCGAGGGCGGCAGGGCAGGCTCTGCCCTCAGATGTGCCATCGACACTCACCAGGCGCCTGTTTTATCTTTAGACCTGAGAAGTTAGCATTTCTACCTCCAAGTGAAGGACAAAGGCGGCCCCAGTGACCCCGGAGGGCTTTACCTTGCAGACGCTGCTGCTGGCGGCCCCTTCGCTGTGCAGCAGGACGCCAGGCACAGGCACCCGGAGGTCTGGCCGCTGCAGGTAGAGGTACACGAGCAGGTCTCGGCAATGCCTGCCCAGCATGCTGCGAGAGACCAGAGACCAGACTCGGGGTGGCCACGGGACCGGGGAGCCGCTGTTCCCACTGCGTGCAGAGCTGGCGTGCCAGGCCCCTCGGCCCTACCCCACCCCCGCTGGCGGCCTGGGCTCGCTTCCACGGTGCTCACGTCTGAGCGGCGGCCTCCCAGCACAAGGGCAAGGGGACAGGCGGGGGCTCCGGAGCCCGGGGTCCCGCACCCTCACCTGTCAGCCCACTGCTGGATGCAGCTCGTCAGGTGCGCCGTCACCTTCCTGACGCCCTCGTCACCACCGCGGCAGCAGCTGAGCAGCAGGGGCAGGCGGGCCTGGAGAAGGCTGCAGGCGCTGCTGTCCCCGTCCTGGCTCCTGGCCTCTGCCTCCGCCAGGATCAGCTCCGCCAGGCCGATGAGCTCCGGGGCCTGGACGCGCAGCACCAGCTCCTCCCGCCGCTTCTGCAGCCAGGCACCGCCGGTCAGACCCGGGCGCGTCTCGCCACGTCCGCCCGCCACCCCACCCTGTGGGCGGGGGACACCCCAAAACCTGCCTGAGGGGTGCGCTGGTCCCTGCCCTGCCAGATTCGAGGAATGTGGATGCAGGCCCAGAGGAAGTCCAGGGAGGCCGAGGGGTCAAACCTGGAGGAAGCGAGGGGACCTGGCTGAGCACCAGGCGTGTCTCCAGGCAGAGGGAGGCGGGGGGTGGGGCCCAGGTCAGCTGTCAGGGGCCGCGGGCCGCCCCACCTGACCCCTCTGCAGCTCACAGTGGCAAAGCTAAGGTCGGTCCCGCCCCGCCCCACGCTCGCAGCCGCGCACAGGGGCCTCTGGCACCCCCGCAGCACAGCACAGACGCCAGCCATTCACGCGACCGGAGG
Organism: Phocoena sinus; assembly: GCF_008692025.1. Lineage (NCBI taxonomy): Eukaryota > Metazoa > Chordata > Mammalia > Artiodactyla > Phocoenidae > Phocoena > Phocoena sinus. Next base: position 87,353,496 of record NC_045777.1, on the reverse strand, counting down.
ACAGGGAAGCCGACTGTCTGCCTGCTGGTCACCCAGAGAAGGGACACCGGGCCAGGCAAGAGGGCCTCGGTTCCTGAGGACGCCGGGGGAAGGGTGCTGGATCAGATCCCTCCCACCAAGGCCCCCGACACTGCCCTCTGAACTCGGCTCCTGGAGGAGTCTGGGCAGGGCGGCTGCCACATGGCACCCCAAGGCCCACGCTGCCTGTGGCAGGAACAGACCTGCCGGTGGGGGACAGAGGTCTGGGGGACTCACCTCTGCTCCCGGTTCTTGCCCAGCAGGATGTGGATACACTGGTGCAGCGTGGACCAGTTGGACTGGTGCGTGAGCAGGGCTAAGAGGTAGGGTCGGAAAGACGGCACCTGCGGGCCAGGATGGCCTTTGCCCTGGGGAGGGAGGAAACCTGGGATGGTCCCCGCCGGGCTGACGGCTCTGCCAGGTAGCGTCAGCAGGTGACAGCCCACGTGTGCCAGCACAGAGCAGAGGAAGGTGTCCGTTTCGAGGCAGACCCGAGGCTCCCGCCCGGGAAGCCACCCAGCCCGGCCGGTCACTCCGCAGATTAAGCGCGGGCTGAACCGAATCCACTCCTCAGAGACCAGGAGACACGCGAGCAAAACCCTGGGGGTGGGAACACCTGGGCAGGCGGGGGGCGCGGGAGCGTGACCGCCTCTCTCAGAAGCGCAGACCCACCAGCACGCGGCGGGATCACAGGCAGGGGATGCCCAGCCCCTCCCCGGCCATCTGGTCAGCGTTTCCTCACCTTCCCCACGGCCAGGTGAGCTAGGGGACCCCACCACCCCCGCAGAGCCCTGACGTGGGCTCCGACCCCTCTGAGGACCCCACCCCTCGTCACGGGGTGCTAAGCTCCACTCCCCCTACCGCCTCGTGCCCCGTGAGGACCTGAGCCCACAAAGGACCAACCCACCCACCCCCCCGCCCGCCTCCGTGGCCAGATCTGGCCAGTTGTGGTGACCCACTCAGAGGAAACATGGGACCTGTCTGGCCACTGAGACTCTGGCCTCGGATCTGCTGGAACTGAAAGAGAGCCAACCCCACCCTGGGGCTGCCGGGCGGACTGTGGGCCCAGGGCGCCGTGCGCGAACGAGGCCCACCTTTGTGCTCTGGGAGAACAGCAGCCGCTGCTGCAGGTCAGGGCAGCTGCTGACCACCTCGGGGTCCAGCATCTCCAGCCAGTCGACAAGGAGCCCCGAGCAGGGTCCCAGCCACACAGCCTCCAGGCTGCAGGGAAGGTGGGGTGGGCTCAGACACGGCCGGCCAGGGCCGCCCCCCGCTCCCCCTCCCAGCCGGCCACCGCCCCGCCGGCTCACCTGCAGCCGTCAGAGTCCTGCTTCCCCAGGGCCGGGGGCTCCCCCTTCTCCTGCAGCAGCAGTGAGCTCACCACGGACACGGGCCCCGAGGCCGGGAAGGTGGAGGCAGCGGAGAAGATCGCGGCCAGCAGCTCCTCCAGGTGAGGCGACCTCACGGCAACCAGACCCCGGAGGACTGAGGGTGGGGCAGAGAGGGCCCCTGTGTCACTCCAGCTCGGGGGGCCACCGGACGCGAGGACAGAGAGCCCCGCCCCTGGGCCCTGTTCTGGGGGCGCCCAGGAGAGGGACCTGTATGCGGGGCGGCGAGGCGGGGTCTTTGGGGCGCCCGGGGCTCGAGTACCTTTGCTGATAAGCTCGGGCTCCACGTCACACCCCTCCCCAGACTTGAGGGTGGCCGCGATGGCGCGGATGGTGGAGCTGACCACTTCCGGGTCCCCGCGGAACGTCAGGGCCTCTGCCAGGTGCAGGAACCCGCTCCGCACTGCAGGGGAGCGCTGTGTGACCCACGGGACTCTTGCCAGGGGTGCCGGGCAGGCGACTCCCCTCGGTTCCCACACATACGCTCCCCCCTGGGGGGCCTTCCCAGTGCCCCGACCCCCAAACCTCTGGGCCCCACTCACCCTGATGCCACCCGGGACCCATCAGGGAACAAGGCCCCGGTCCCCCCGACGCGACGGCCAAGAGCCCAGGACCCCCGCCGGCACCATTAACCCTGCCTCACCATCGCTGATCCGGCGCCGTGCCGAGTACTGGGCGGCAAACAGCTTGAGCTGGGCCTGCAGAGGCCCGGCCTCCACGGCGGGGCTGTCCAGCCACTGCAGGGTCTGCACGAGCACTTTGAGGAAGCGCGACGAGAAGCCGGTGTCCTGGGGCACACAGCGCTGGGGACAGCGCAGCACGGCTCAGACAGGACCAGGGCCGGGCGGAACCATCCCGCCTGCCACAGCAGGGGCCCCTCCAGCGCCCATACCCACAGCCCATGAGGGGTCTGCTGCCTCCTGTCCTCACAGGGCTCAGAGAGAAACGACCAAGGAGGTAGCACACACGTGGGCACGCACAGGGGCAAGTAAGGCGAACGTGGCAAAACTACCGAAACCAGGTGGGGGACGTGGTGAAAGCCCAACATGCTCACGGGAAGCTTCTGTCACAGGAGCAGGGGACGTACCCCCAGACCCGCAGCAAAAGCTGCGTCTCTTCACTTAGGGGCAAGAGCTGAGGCCACGGGACAGCGTCAGGGCACCCGGTCAGCCGGGGCCCGAGCAGGCCTGGCCACAGGAGCCCCGAGCCTGGGGGACGGGACGGGGGCCTTGGCCACGCGAGGCAGAGCCCGGGCGCGGGGACTCGGGGAGCGAGGCGCAGGGCCGTGCCAGGGCCTACCTGGTACTGGCAGAGCTGGCGCATCAGAGGGCAGGCGAGGAAGTGGTTCTGGTGCATGACCATGACCAGGGCGCCGCCGTGCGGGGAGTTCAGCAGGGTGGCGAGGGCCTGCAGGAGGCGCACCGCGACGCCTGGCACCTCGGGGCTCCCCTGGCGGACTCGCGCCAGCTCCCGGCCCAGGGCCTGCTGCAGCGCCAGGGCTACAGGGCGCGCGCTGGAGCTCTGCCACCGCGGGCTCGGGCTCAGCGGGAAGATCTGGAGAGAGGCAGCCATCAGGACCACGCGGCTGCCAGGTGGGGCCTTCCCCAGAGCCCTCCTCTCAGCCCACACCCCGACCCCACAGAGGCTGCCGGCAGTTGGCACTGGCGTGCCCGGTCCCCAGCAGACTCTCCTGAGGGGCGTGGGGTGGGGGCCAAGGACTGGGACGAGGCCCATGGCAACAGGCCCAGGAAAGGCACACACGTGCGCATACGGGCGTGTAAGCGTGAAGATGGAAAGCGCACACCGCTGCTCTGCAGCGCCTGTCACCATGAGGAGGGGGCGAGAACACACGTGCCCAGGGAACCCCTGGCTGTGGATTCCAGGCGGGAGGAGGGGCCGGGGCAGAGGGGGCCGTACCTGCAGGAGCATGCTGGCCAGGTCGTCCTCGGGGCCCAGAACCCGCACCTGTGTCACGGCCCGGGGCCTGCCCTGGCCCGGTGGCTGCTCCGGGCTGCTCTTGGGTTTCGGTGCCTCCGTGCTGTCTGCAGGGAAGGAAGAGCAGGGCGGCTGAGAGGCCATCACGGCCAGCTGTGGCGGGGACCATGCCGACCACGGCCGGGCTCGCCCGGCGGCCCACCGCCCAGAGAGGAGCGGGCTCCCAGGCCCTGCAGAGGGCTCTCTCCCCGGGACCCCCAGCCTCGCCCGTGGGCCCATAAGCAGGAGCCCGGACGCCGGGCAGAAGCAGACGCTTCCCGAGTGGCCGTGCGAGCCGGGATGGGTGGGTACCTCGCCGGACGGGCAGGGAGGCTGTGAGCAGGGAGTGGAAAGTCTGGCCTCCGGACGCCCCTCGCTCGTGCTGGACCTCGACCAGGTGAGCCATGTAATCTGCAGGGGGGCAGCCACAGGTAAACACGGGCCCCCAGGGAGGAGGGAAGCCCTCCGCACGGTGCCCGCAGAGCTCCAAGCCTCCCCAGGACCCGGGAAGCTGGGCGACAGGCTCTTTCCACAGAGAATCAGGCAGCGCCCGCAGCTCCCTCCACCCTCCAACCCGAGGGGTGGACGCAGCTCCACCCTCCTGCTCGCAGTCCCTGCCCTGGGGCTGTTCCACTCCACCCACAGCCTGGCTCTCCAACCGCAGCCCCACGGCGGGCCCGGGGTGTTCGGGCGAGGACCCCGGCTCTCACTCTTGTCCATGATGTTCTGCTCCAGGGTCTGGGGGTCGTGGGCCACCGCCTGGTCCAGATACTGGAGAAGTTTGCTCATACTGGACACAGGGATGCCGAAGGACTGCACGAACAGCAGCAGCTGCTGGGGCTCCAGGTCCTGCAGGGCTGAGGGTGGCTCTCACTCAGCGACTGCCACCTGGTGACCCTGGCCCGCGGGGCCTGGCGGGGCCCAGGGCCCAGAGGGCAGCTCCAAGTGTGGCTGCTGGGTCCTCAGGCCCCCCACCCTGCGTCCTGAGGCTGCGGGCCAGCCCTGCGCTCCCTCCAGCTCAGAGTCAAGGCTCCCCTGAGTGTGTCCTGCTGCGCTTCCCAAGCCAAGCCACCCCCCAAACTGCCCGGCCTGCCACCCCTGCTGGATACCATGCTGACCACGGGCGGATGCCCTTCCTCCTCACTGCGGACTGCCCGGGGCCACTCTGCACCCCAGAACCAGCTCGGAGGCCCCAGCCCCTCCTCCTCCCCTCCGAATCCCTGGACCACTTGGTCTTCTTCGTTCCTCCTCCAGCACCACTTCTCACTGGAGGCTCTCAGCCTCCCCGCCTGACCACAAGGGCCTGCGGGCACCTGTCAGGGCACTGACAGCGCCACAAACATCTGCTGAATAACAGACGCCCCGGAACCCACCAGAGGCCCCCGAGCCGTCCTCTCTCACGGGCAACAGCTAGAACACACACCCAGGCCCACAGCAGGAGGCAAGGCCCGGTTCTGCCCTCTCGAGCCGCGCCCAAGCCGTACCGGCGTCCACCAGGCGCGGAACCTCCGAGCGGATCATGCGCAACTTCAGCCAGTCGGGCAGCAGCAGCGCCTCTTCCGACGTGTCCACCAAGAAGGCCGTGGGCAGGGGCTTCTTCTCCGGGAACCAGATGTCCAGCAGCGCCTGGAACTCGCCGTCACCAGCTTCGGGAGAGACGACAGGGCAAGCACCAGGGCCGCCTCAGCGAGGCCTTCCCAGACCTCGCCACCCTAGGAGCTCCGGCCGCACTGAAGGCTGAAGGCCAAGGCCAGCACGTCCTCGGTTTACAGGTGCGAACTGGGGCTTCAGAGGATGGAGGAGAATCTACCAAGAGCTGAGCGCGGCCCGGCGACAGAGGCTCTGCACAGTTGACTTGTGTAATCCTCACAACCGCGGCGTCGGCCCGCCTCGGCTGAGGAAACGGAAGTGCAGAGCTGGCCCGGCCGCCCAGGGGACGGTGCGAGGCTGGGGCCAGCAGGCTCTCTGGGCTCTGTGGGCTTGGCCAAACCGGCTCCTTCCAGGGCTCAGGCTGCGCAAAGCCCCGGGCAGCCAGCAGGCCAGGCCGGCACAAGGCCAGCCTCCCCTGGACACAAGTAAGTGGCAGAGCAGCCCACAGCGTCAGCCACGGAGGAGGGAAGGAGAGGCTGCCAGGCAGAGAGGTTGCAGGAGGCCGGAGGATCAGCCGGCTCTGGACACAGCCCACGGCCAGCGAGCCGAGGGCCACACCCCAGGCCTGTGGAGAGGACCTGGGGCTCACTGCTCTGGGCACCAGCGTCCCCTCGGCTGGAGAGCCCGGTGTGGACACCTCCACCTCCGGAAACCACAGTGCAAAGAGGAGCAGGCACAGAGGTGCCCAGCAATACCCGCGTGCACCTCACGACAGGACAGCGTGTGGGCTGAGGAGGCAAGGAGTCTGGACACCCCAGCCTGTGGATCGGAAGGGTCGGCAGTGCACGGGGTCCCGCCACGTGGAGGCTCTCGCGTGCGCCCCCAGGACGGGCAGGGAAGGGGGTCCACCGCCACGGGAGACCCAGGCCCCACCGCCCGCGGGCTGCTCACCGCGGGGCGGCCCCAGCGTCAGGAGGATGACCATGGCGTGGACCACCAGGATGTGCATGGTGGCCGTCTCCCCACTAGTCCAGCGCAGGAAGACCTGGTCTTGCGACTCCGACTGGAGGGAGAGGAGGCGGTGAGCGGGCCGAGGCGAGGGCCACGGGGCCGGGCCCGGGGCGCCCGCCCGCCTTACCCAGCTGTAGACCTCCTCGCCCTCCTTGCTCTTGCGCATGCGCTGCACGTGGCGGGAGAAGATGGAGAGCAGGGCGGCCAGCACGGCGTCCGACCTGGCGCCGCAGGAGCGCTTGGAGAACAGGTGGGACATGATGGTGGAGCGCTCCACGATGAGCCGGGCCACGTCCTGGGGGAGCGCGGCATCAGAGGGCGTGGGGCCCCCTCCAGCCGCGCCTGGCCAACAGCCCCATCCCCTCGGAAGGCCGCCCCAATGCCACGTCCGCTCTGTACAACCACCCCCCGCCACCGGGCAGCAGGCCGATGACGGACGGAAGGGCCCACGCGCAGGGAGAGCCCCGCAGCCGCGCAGGGCTGTCAAGTGCCAAGCGGGCGGGAGGGGCAGCAAGAAGTGACAGGCTCCCTGGAGAGGGCCGGCCCCGCTCGCTCGGAGAGGAGCGCGAGGCATGGGGCACGGCGCCATCTGCCCTCGAGCGACAGTAACACACGCTTCTCAAGACCCAAAGGGAAAGGCCGTCTGCAAACAGCCGGACACCACGTTTACTTGAAACCTACAGCAGTGACGCGGGGCAGGCTGGCCCCTGGACCAGACTCAGAAGGGCGAGGCCTCCAGCCCCAGACTTTTATTACCGTCCAGCCCCTCGACGAGGAACCCAGGCTTGGACAGAATCCCCCCGCCCACCGACCTCTGTCTTCAGCCCGTTCCCTCACTCCGTCCACTCACTCATTCTACAAAGACCCAGGGCCTCCATCACTGTCAGCTGACACGCTAACAGGGGAGCAAGGTCAGAAGAAAGACGGCCGGAAGAGAGGAAGACGAAGTAGAAAACGGGCATGTGCTCAGCTCACAGGGCCTCCCCAGCAGGGAGCGGGATGCAGGCCCCAGCCGCAGACTCCTGGGCTGGCCTCCTGCCCCTTGGCCTCCTGGGTTGGCCAAGCCACGCCTCCCCCAGCCCAGAGCCACAGAGGCGACCAGGCCTGGATGATCACAAGGGCACTGGGGGCTCCTGCCCTCGACCCCTGCTCCGGACAGAGGGTCACCGGCAAGGCAGCTGGGCGCTCAGAGCCCACAGCCGAGGTGTGGCCCTGCTGGCCCTGCATCCTGACTGGTCTGGTCGGTGTCCCCCAGCCCTGCCCCCCTCACCAGGGCCAGGTCGCTGTGCTGGCTCTGCTCCTCCACGGGCGTGTGCTGGGACAGGTAGACCAGGTAGGCACTGATGGTCTGCGGGTCCGTCTCCATGTGGATGGCCTGGGGAGTGGGGGGGAGGGAGGGCGTGTGAGCGCATGCCCGGCAGTGCAGCCCGCCGCCCGCCCCGCGGCCCCTCACCTGCTGCAGCGCCAGGGCGGTGGTGGTCCTGACGCTGTCGAACAGAGGCAGCCTGGGCAGGTCTCGCAGCAGCCATTGGTAGCCCTGCAGCGCGTCCGTGTCGCCCGAGTCCTCCTCCGTGGGGGGCTCCTTCTCCTCCCCGTCACGCAGGCTGCCCTCCGAGAGCACCAGGGACAGGCCCTGCAAGCAGACACGCGCCGTTCTCGGGGCCACCACTCCCTCAGAGCCACGCGCGAGGGCCGCTACCCGGCAGAGGCGTGGTGCGCCGGGAGCGACCTCACCTGGGGCGGAAGGGGCACGGGCCGGCTCCCCTGGAAAACCGTCGCCAGCGCCTCGGGAAGCACGGCAGGCGGCCACTGAGCTGCTCTCGGGACGCTTCCCAGTACCACCCAGGGAGGGGGCCCACACGGGGAAAAAGGTCTCTGAGCCCTGCGAAGCTCATGACTGCAGCCTTTCTGTGCCCAGGAGTCAGCCAGAATACAAGTCTGGGTGAGCAAAAATTCCCATCTTAACAAAAACGGGGAGAGCAGGGGTGCGCGGGGAGGAGCGGGTCAGACCGGCCGCCTCACCTTCGTGGCCAGCACCCGGGAAGCCACCTGGGAGGAGCCGAGGCGCCGCAGGAAGTAGTCCAGCACCTCACACGTGGTCTGCTCGTCGGCCCTGGGGCCCAGCAGCAGGTCCTGCAGGCGGCCCAGCAGTTGCCGCTGCTTCTGCTGCCTCTGCAGGGACAGGGGCCCCTCAGGGTGGGTCTCCAGGGCCGGGGGGGGGGGGGGGGGGCGGGGGCGGGGCTGGGGCGGGGCTGGGCGCCCACCTGCCGCTTCTTGGCCTTCTGCTCTCTGCTCTCGCCCTCCTCCTCCTCCTCCCCGGAGGCGGGCTCGTCGGCAGCGTCGTGCAGCAGGAACTCGCACAGGCACTGCACGGGCAGCACGTCCAGGGAGCCCTCGCTGGACTGCACCAGGTCGGCCAGCCAGGGCATGGACTGGGAGGAAGCCTGGGCGGGGCGGCAGCCGCACGGCTTCTTCCGGCTAAGCCTGCCGCGGCCCCCCGACCCACCTGCCCGCCCCCAGCGAGGACTCCCGAGGCGGCCCTGTGTGTGCCCGGGAGCCCGTCGCCATGCAGCCCTGTCTCCGGGTGTGCCCTCTTCTGGCCACGGTCTCAGCTAACGCCGCAGCGCACTGACGCCCCTAGAAGGTTCCCCGCCCGCCCGCCTGCAGCCAGCCTCCTCTCCCAGACCACAGCGGGACTCACCTGCCTCTGGATGATGTTGAGGAGGAAGTCCGGGTTCCGGCTCCGACACAGCAGGTGCCCGAGGCGGAGGGACTGGTTGAGGCCTTTCACCTGATCCAGGACGTGAGGGGGAGGCCTCCGGGGCGGCCCTCTGAAAGTTCCACATGACCCAAGCGTGTCGAAGCCGCAAGCGCACTGCTCCCCAGTCGACAGTGCCGGGTGAGGGCGGGGCCGCCTGCCTCCCACCTGTGGGCAGCTGCCCGTCTTCCCCGAGGCCCGCGGTCCCTCCCCTCCTGGCCCAGCCACGGGGGGCTCTCGGCTCCACCATCGCCCAGCCGCGCGGAGGACCAGGACAGCGGCCAGGACGCGGCACCCCCGCCCGCCCCTGCCAGCCCGGGCCCGGCCCGAGCTCCGCGCCGCGCATACTGGGGCTCAAGGCTGGTGAGCTGGGACAGCAGCAGGCTGCTGCTCTCAGTGATGGTCTGCTTGGTGGACGCAGCGGCCAGGTGCCCCTCGAACGCCAGGATCTCCTGCTTCTCTCGCTGCGAGACCTGCAGCTCTCGGGTGACCATCTCAGTCCGGGTCTCCTCGTCCGTCAGGGTGCACGGTGGGTACGAGTAATTGCTGGGGACCAAGCAGGAGGAACCTGTCGCTGGGCCACCAGAGGCTGGCTGCCACCAGGCGGCGCTCAGGGTCGGGGGTCAGAACTTAGGGCGGCGTCCCTCGCCCAGGCCCAGCTCGAGCCGTCAGGCTGTGGAAGGGACCCGGGGGGGAGGGGGGGAAGCGTCGGCAACATGGTCACAGTCAGACCCCCATGAGGGAGGCGGGCAGCCCTCAGAGCCCACAGCCGGCCACCCTCTCTTCCCACACAGCTGAGTGCTGGTGCCTCCAAAATCAGCCAACGTGTCAGGATCCTGGACCCGAGCGGCGTCTGCCCGGGATGGCCACATGGGACCCCTGGACCCTTTCCAACAGGCCAGGTGGCCCAGGGCACACAGGGCACCCCAGGCTGACTCACGGCTTCAAAGACACACGTGGCTTTCTGGGGGCACAAACAGCTGGACTCCTGTCACGTGTTCAAAATCTAACCTAGCTTCCTGAGACAGCCACAGGACGGCCCGGACAGGTGCAGCCTCGGGCCGCACCCAGACCCCACGGTTCCCACACGCCACGGCCTCAGGCTCCGCTCCACCTCAGCCAGCGTCCCGCGGCGACCCTCGCTGCCCCCGAGTGCGCCGGCAGGCTGCACCCATCCCCGCTGCAGGAGCACAGCACACACACGCGTGCCGCCCAGGAGGGCCCAGGGCCCCACAGCACATGGCGTCGCTTGATCCCACTGCCCCCAGTCCAGCGAGGGGGCAGCCGCGCAGAGTAGGGAGACCGCAGAGCAGCGGGAGGCCCAGCGCGCCCCGCTCCCAGCGTAGCACCGGTGGGCCCGCCCTCCCGGTCCCAGAGCGGCAAGCCACTTACTTGGTCATCACCATCTCCATGAGCATCTTCAGTGTGGGGTACTCCTCCCAGGCGGCCAGGCCTAGGGAGCAAGGCGACAGCAGGTGGTAGCTGGGACTCCCGGCCGAAGACCCACCCCCTCCCACGCCCATCCTCCAGTGCCCAGCCAGGCTCTGCTCCAGGTCCCGACATGCAGGACGCCCAGAAGAGGGAAAGGTCAACACCGGCCCAGGGGACCACGGCTGGCCAGAGGGGGCTCACCGATGTTCTCTGGGTTGAACGCGGCGATGACCAGCAGTAGGGGCCACGCCTTCCAGTAGAGGGTGGAGATGGCGAGGTTCGGAGGCTGGTACCTGGGACGCAAGGTGTCGATGGCTCAGCCTCGGGCCAGGAGGTCCTGGACGGGAACGGGTCCAGGCCATGGCGGCAGCCGCTTCACAGACCCGAACGTCAGCACTGGAGCCTCAGTAACTCCTCTCTGGGACTTGCAGCCCCAGGATGTGCATGGCTGTATCCAGCACACCGCTCAGGCCCACACCCCAGCCCTGGGCTCCGGGACACGTGCCCTACTTCCCTCAGCCTTGGCCTCCCACCCTACAGCGCGGGAACAGGGGAAAGTGCTAACTACTGTTGTCATTCTCTGCGTCAGAAAACCAGAAAACACCCCAGTATCCGTCAACGCGTAACCATAACTTTCAAAAGCAACACATCGTGCTATCGTAATAACAGTCCTTTCAGATGATGCGACCGAAAGCAGCTAAGAAGCTGTTAGGAAAAATGAAATAAATCTGATATGATGACTTGGCAACACTCCCCAAACTCGTCTACAGCTTGGACACAGTCCCCCCACAATCCTGGTTGGCTTTTTTGTGGAAATTGACCAGATGACCCTAAAATTCACATGGAAACGCGAAGACCCAGAAAAGCCAAAATAATGTTGAAAAAGAATAAAATTGGAGGACCCACACTTCCCAATTTCAAAACCCAGCACAAAGTTACAGTAATGAAGACAGAAGTGTGGGCGTGAGGACAGGCATCTAGGTCAATGGAACAGAACTGAGGATCCAGAAATAAACCTGTATGTTTAAGGTCAACTGGTTACCCATAAAGGACAATGATTCATCCGCATGAAACAATGAAGTCAGAGCCGCACCTCACACCGTATACAAAAATAAATTCAAACTGGATAACAGATCTAAACGTTAAGGCTAAAACCATAAAACTCTCAGGAGAAAACACAGGAATAGATCTTTGACACCTTAGATGAGGCAATGGTTTCTTACGCGTGACACGAAGACCCAAGAAACCGAAGAAAAATGAACTGCACCCTATCAGGATTAAAAAGCTTTTGTGTCTCAAACGGCACTAAGAAGGGAAATATCTACAAATTATAGGTGTGTTAAGGGTCTCACTCCAGAACCTATAAAGAGCCCTCACAATCCAACAACAAATATTCAAACAACCCAGTTAAAACTGGGCAAAGGACTCAGATAGACATCTCTCCAAAGAAGGTGTTCAAACAGCCACAAGCACGTGAAAAGCTGCTCGATGTCACTAGCGATTACAGAAATGGAAATCAAAGCCAAAATGAGGGACTTCCCTGGCGGTCCACTGGTTAGGGCTCTGCACTTCCACTGCAGGGGGCACAGGTCTGATCCCTGGTCAGGGAACCAAGATCCCACATGCTGCGGCCAAAAAAGAAAAAAAGCCGAAATGAGATGCCACTTCACACCCACTAAAACGACTAAAATAAAAAGATGGACCATCAGTCTCAGCAAAGATGTGGAGAAACAGGAACCCTCGGACCCTCTGCTGGGAAAGTGAAACGGTGCAGCCGCTGTGGGAAAGTCTGGTGGTTCCACAAAAGGTTAAACACGTGACCCAGCAATTCTACTCCTGGGTATCCTCGCGAGAACTGAAAACATACATCCTCACAAAAACGTATCCGTGGAGTTGCCAGCAGCATGGTTAACAACAGTGGAAACAACCTAAGTGGGCGTCAACCAGCAGACAGATCAACAAAACGCAGTGCCTGCGCTTGGCCACAGGGAGGGACAGAGTACAGGGGCAAAAACTAAAAGTCGGAGGGACCCCGCACACGTGGCGCTCAGTGCAAGGAGCCAGCCACACAGGACCACGCGCTTTATGACTCTGTTTACATAAAGTGTCCGAAAACGTCCAATCCACAGGGACAGAGTTGATTCGTGGGGTCTAAGGCCTGTGGGTTTGGGGGCGGGGGGACGGGGAGCCACAGTTGGCGGGAACAGGTTCCTTAAGGGGACGTGGTTCTAAAGTTAGGCTGGCAATGGCTGCACAACCCCACGAATGTACTAAAAGCACCAAATCACAAACTTTAGACGAGTGAAACCTATGAGAAATGAGAGCCGTATCTCAGTCAAGCGGCTTAAGGAAACAGCACGAGCTCACTGCTGCCTAGAAAACACCGTGAACGTGTTCACACGCAGGAAACAAGCATCTAAGTGACAAAGACCAAAAAGGGAGCAGGTCAGAGACCCAGGTGACGGCAGTCAACCAGGCCTTGGGTCGTTCGCCGCACGGCCCAGCCTCGTGGGAGTCTGTGGACAGGCCCCTGGAGCCTTACCCAGGCGGGAGCTGGATGTTCTCCGGGTGATGGTAGGTGCACAGGTTCAGAACAGCGTCGATCAGCTGGATCCTCTCCACCTTCAGCACTTCCACATCTGAAAACCAGAAACCACACACGGCTCACTCGGTGGATGTCCAGGCCCAGACTCAGGCTGTGGACATCAGAGAGCGAGGAGACGGGGCAGCAGGGGCCGGGGACGACACGGGCACACGGCAGGATGCAATGACACACAGCCAGCGTGAGCTGGCCTGGGGAGCCGGGGCCCGTCTCCACCACGTGGCACCCGAGCTGGAGGGGAGCAGGCAGGACCGTGGGCAGCACAGCGCCGCTGGGCTCGGGGCAGGGCCGAGACGCGACCACGCCCGTTTCTGGAGCAGAAGCGCCAGGGCAGAGCCCCCGGGGAGGCAGCGAGCCCCGCCACACTGAAGGGTCCGCTCCAGGCCCATCGGCAACGGGACACACGTACGCTCTAGAACAGGGACTGCTCTGCACAAGGCCACCGCAGTGGCCCGTTAAAGAGGCGAGAGACACACACTCCTGCCGAAGTTCAACCACATGGGAATGGGCACAAGTCCAGGGTGAGCTCCAGAATTAGCCTAAGGACTAGGGTGCCGTCCAAGACACACGCACAGCCTGATGTCCGATGCCCATGAGGTCAGCAGCGGGGGTGGAGCCCAGTGGCAGGAGGCCGTCACCCACAGGGGGCGGGACAAAGCCCGAGGCCCTCACCGTCGGCCTGCACGGCTGCAGCCCGCTTCACCAGGTGGTCGGCCAGCTCCAAGGCATCGGCGGGGCCCAGTGGAAGCTCCCGTGACAGCCCGATGACCAGGATGCGCATCAGCGTGTCCTCCAGGATGGGAACCTCTGAGCAGAGGCGGAGGAAGAAGCTGCGGGCACAGCAGGGAGAGGCTGGGCTGGCGGGAGCCCACCCCAAACCCGCCGGGGCCGCCCACCCCCACGGCGGGCGAGGAGGGAGCAGCCGCCCACCCTCCCCGTGGCCACTTGTGCCCGATGCCCCTGTGGACCACGCCCCGCCGTCCTGAGGAGGGATGTGAAGGGAGCCCAGCCTCGTCCCGCAGCCCCCGAGCTGTGACACGAGACGGGCGTGGAGCACAGGCGGGTGTGAGATGAGCACGCTGACCGGGCCCACAGTGGGGACGGACGGGAGTGGCCTGTCAGCACAGGGCAGGGTGTCCCCAGGCTCAGGGGACAGAGCACGACACTGGCTGAGGGAGGAAACACGCGCGTGCAGCTGCTTGGAAGCGAGGAGGGGCAGGGAGCTGGGGAGTCCCAGGGCACAGGCACCGGCTGAGTCCCCGGGAGGGCTGCAGGTGATGTAGCAGAGACACCACACCCTTGGGAAAAGCGGCACAGGGTGTGCCAGGCGGGACAGGGACGGTGACCCTGACCAAGACCAGGCAGTCTCTGGGCTGGCTTCAGTGAGCCTGGCCTGGGCAGCCCTCGTGGCCCAGGGCCGGAAGGCGTGCTCACTTGCGGTCACTCTCGGGTGGCCAGTTGTCCCATTTGTAGTAGGTCTCGGGCTGCTCTGTGAAGAGCACCTTGTGAAGGCTGCAGGGTGGAGAGAGGCATCAGGGTTGGAGTAGACAGGGCCCCCCGCCAACCCTGTCAGCCCCCACGGGCTGCGAAGCCGCACGTGCAGAGGGACCGCCCGATTCTTGAGCTCGGCAGCCCCATGGCACCTCTGGAGGGCCTCCAGCCACCCCCCAATAAGGCCTGGGCGGCTGGCAGGTGACAGAGCCCCCCAGCAGGGGGCTCCCAACCCTGGTCAGACGGGACCCCACCTCCCCTTGTAGGAGAAGGCTCTGCCCGAGGCCCTGACACCACACAAGGGTCGGCTGCTGCCCACCAGCCCCTCTGGTTCCTAAGAGGCTAGTGCGAGCCGGTGGCCTGTCACCTATGAGGTGAGCCCTGTCACTCGTCACCAGTCAGACCAGGGAGTGGCTGCTCATCCCGAGCAGAAGAGCAGCGGCCGTACCAGTGCACGTAGTCCTTGGGGGCGAGCTTGCTGATGGAGGGGACGACGGTGTGCAGCCACCAGACGGCGTCCCGCTGGATTGCGGCGATCTGGTTCTGGAAGGAGCGCAGCACCTCCAGGTCTGCGGGGTACAAGACAGTTACAGAGCCCGCACGGCAGCCAGAGGGTCTAGCTCAAGGCCAGGCGCAGGAAGGAGGCCTGGGCGGCACAAGCATTCCGCACCGTCTGCAGGTGAGGAAGGCAGACCGGAGACGGAGTGGGGAACTCGGCTAGGATAAGGTTCAGTGAACACCTGACCACCCTCACAGGCCCAGGGCAACTCGGGGAACTGAAACCCTCAGGTTCCAAGTGTCCTTCCAGCCAATCGCTTAAGGGGCCTGTGCAGCCAGGCCTCCCCAGGATCAGCCATGAACCAAAGCCGGCTGACCCGAACACCACCGCCCTGCTTCCCCACCTACCCCTGGCCCAAGGGCCACGAGCCCGAAATGCCTTCACAACGGCACCAGGATCCACGTGAACAAACCATCCAAGCAGAGAACGGGCCTGGACCAGGAGCTGGTGTTCTCAGCCCAGATGGGAGGAACAGGAACCAGCAGGTTCCACAAGCTCCCTCGGTCTCTCGGAGCTGTGCCGTGGGAGCGCCCCTTCCCGCTCCCTGCCTGGGCCTCGGGGACGGCCTACAGCCGCGGAAGCACCCACCATTGCCAGGCCCGGAGCCTTACTCTTTTTCTCTCCTTTGTCCCAGGCGATGCCGGCCTCCTTCACCTGGGCCGTGATGCCCAGCATCATGGACACGGCCAGCACGTCTGTGATGTGCACCACAAAGCGCTCCTGCAAGCACAGCCCAGCTCAGCGGGGTCTGCATCCCTTGCCCAGGTCCTGGGCACACGAGCCACCGGGACAGGAGGACGCTGGACGGAAGGAGGCCTTGGGACCAAGAACCGGCCAGCAGCAAGGCCAGGCCGGGCCACAGGCAGGGAGGAGGCTCAGCCAACAGAGCTGGACGAAGCCCGCCCTCCCGAGAAGAGGACCACCCCGTGGGCTGTCTGCCGACCTGCCCACATGGCACTCAAGACCCTCCACCCCCGGCCCCAAGTCCTGCTCTCCAGCGGCACCTCCCGCTGCCCCCAAACACCCCAAAATCTACGGCCCTCTGTGCACCATCTGCGTCGCCCTGGCTGCCCCAGCCCCGAGGTCACCGGCTCCCCTGGGGGCACCCGGCCAGTCCCTCCTTGGACCTCGCAGGATGCAGCCCCCGCTGCCTCCGGGATGGGCCACCGTGCACACGGGGCACCAATCACAGCCAGGTGCACTCCGGACAGCGCAGGGGAAACCGCTGGGCGGGACCCGAGCACTAGGCAACCCGCACGGGCCTGGGGGCCGCCCACCTTGAACTCCATGTCCAGGTACTGGGGCTCCTTGCGCTCCTGCATGAGCCCCAGGCAGAAGGCCTGGAAGTTGATCTCGTGCTTCGTCTGCTTGATGATCTCGCGCAGCAGGGCCCGCGAGGCCCGCAGGTAGTCGTCCTTGTTGGTCAGCAGGTCCTGGAACACCATGGCCAGGAACTGGGGGACAGAGAGCGCCAGCAGCTGCCGGGGCCGCCCGCCAGCTTCCGTCCTCACCAGGCTGCGGGAGGTCTTCCCGGAGCCCCCGGACGAGGCCCCCGCCAGCTCCCGCTGCACGCCCAGGCCCGGCCCCCCGCCCCCCCACCCCCGAGCCTCTCGCACACGGCTTGGCACCACGCCGGGCGCGGGGCGGGAGTCGTGGGCGCGAGGCCACGCCAGGCTCGCACCTTGGGCGCCTGGGCAGAGCTGTGTTGCAGCACGGCGTACAGGGTCTGCATGTTGTTCGGGTTCCGGGCGTTGGAGAGCTCGTTGAAGATCACGAACTTGATGGTGGTGCCCAGGTTGTCCCTGTGCGCGTTCAGCAGCTCCCTGGACGCGGGCCAAGCGCCGGAGTGGCTGGGCGGCCCCCGCCTGCCGCCCCCCGCCCCGCGCCCCCCGCCCCGCGCCCCCCCGCCGGGCGCACCTGACGCAGAGCGTGTAGTGGTTGAGCAGGACCTTGGGCTTCAGGCGGATCTTGATCAGGTGGGAGATGACGTCCACGTCCTCGGGGCCGTGCGTGCCGCAGTTCATGCACACGGACATGAGCAGGTCCTGGGCCGGCCGCGTCAGCTGTGGGGCGGCCGGGGCGGGGGCGACGCGTCAGCCCCGCGGCCTGGCCCGCCGGCAGGGCCCCGCGCGCACGGCGCCCCTCACCTTGGGGTTCTGCAGCCACATCTCCAGCTTCTGCACCGCCATCAGCCGCACCTCCTTGTAGCCGCAGGTGGAGGTGAGCAGCCGCAGCAGGTTCCGCGAGACGCTGTCGATGGGCTGCCGCCGGGTGAGCTGGTCGCGTAGCACGTCGAGGACGTACTCCTCCACGCTCTCCGCCAGCTCCTCGTACCTAGGCCAGAGGGGGGAAGGCAGGCGGGCGGGAAGGCGGCGCGCGGGCCCTCCGCGGGGCGGGGCCTGGCAGGGCGGGGCGCGCAGTGCACCTACCTGGGCATGGGCTGGCCCTCCTGATCCGGGCTGAGCTTCTCCTCCGCGATCAGCAGCTCCGTCTGGCTGTCCTCCTCCTCTGTGAGGGAGGGGTGGGGGCTGCTCCCTGCACACGAGCGGCTCATGGATACGTGCGCCCAGCTGGCCCTCAGGCACCCACGCCCCCGGTGGTGCCTGGCGCCGCGGAGGGAGGCGAACCGCCCCGGCCCCTCCCGCGGGGAACCCCGGCCCGGCCGCCCAGCCTCTCTCACCGGCACTGAGTTCCCCTCCGCTGCGCCCCGCCTCCCCCTGCAGCAGCACACTCTTGGGGGGCATCTTGGTGTTAAAGGCCGTCTGGATGTTGTCCACAAAGGTCTTGCAGTGCGGGCTGTCCACCCAGATCCGCTCCCCCAGAGAGTCTTCGATGTACACCTGTGAGGACGAGGCCTGCACCTCCTGCCTGCCCTCTGCCACGTCCCAGCGGCGCCGCGGGAACGAGCGAGCCGGGTGCTTCCCCAGGGCCCCAGCGGACAGGAGCAGGGCCGCCAGACACAGCCCTCCAGGAAGAACGCGTTCAATTGCCCCTCTCTCGCCCCGGGGCTCCAGCGGCGCAGCCCACCTCCCACGGCCCTGTGCCCCCTTCACCGCAGCGGCGACCTCCTGGGAGAGGCCCACTCACCTTGACAAAGATCTCGGGCCAGTTCTCATCCTCCTCGTACGCGGCCATGAGGAGGCTGCAGGCCAGCACGGACACCAGGCTGTTCCCCTTGGCCTTGAAGTTGATGGAGGCGTCCCGCCGCAGGAGGCTGCACAGAGCCTGCAAGAGACGGCGTGGTGGCCGGGGAGGCCCATCTTGCCTCCACCTGCCCCTTCCCAGGATGGAGGAGGGGACGCCCGGCCCTCACCTCGATGACCCCCTCCGTGGCGAAGATGTTGGGCTTGATCTTGGCCAGGTACATGAGGCTCAGGTACAGGGTGCTGTCCGGCTTGGCCCGCGTGACCTTCAGCTGCTTCACGGCCCCGCACAGCACTCCCTCCAGCCTGTCGTCGTTGCCCTCCAGCTCGGCCGCCTCGATCTCATCCAGCAGCACCGCAGGCGGGACTGGCGGGGGAGACGGGGCCCTGTCAGGCAGGCAGCTCCGCGCAGAGGCTCGCGGGGGCCCCAGGCCACGGGCTGACTGGGCCAACCACCAGAGACCGGCCGGCGAGGGTCTCAGGGCTGAGCCGGTCTCCCAGGAGGCCGACGCCGGGCAGATGCTGCCCCGACCCGCGGGAACGACCAAGACCACGAAGGGTCGGCCTTAGCCAGGTGCCACCACGGCCCTCTCGCCACACCCACACGGCTACCCAAGGGTGATCTGTTCTTGAGACACCTACTTTCCTACAAGTTGGACATTTTTCCTAAGCTTTTAAGTTAGCCAGCACGATGCACCCACAGCCTTCCTTCTCTTCTGTCGTGGCCGCTTCTTTGCCGTCCCTCCCTGGGTCTGTCCCGCAGAGGCTTTTCTGCTCTGTCTTTGCAAGGAACCCACTGGGGGCTTCGAACCTCTTCCTACACAGCTGCCCTCTGCTCTGCTCTCCACCCCTTTCCTCTTCACTTCCGTGCGCGCGTCCTCTGTCCCCCACCTTCCTTCTCCGACGGGAACCGCAGCTCCGGCACAGCCCCTGCCCGCACTTGAGTCCACGCTCCTCTGAGGGTCCCTCTCAGCTGGGCTTCGGCTCCAACCCATGTTTGCTCTGCGCTGCGTTTGTGACTGTTGCGTTCTACCTATTTTCTCACTTCCATTACGATATCTTCTCTGACCCAAGGGGTTTTTTAGGATTGTGTTTTTGGATACCCAAACAATGGAAGGAGGCGTTGTTACTGATTTCTAACTTAACTGCACTGAAGACAGAGAATTCAACAGTAGCCCCTGAGTGCCTTCTGTGTGCCGGGGAAAATGACAAATAGGCAGGAAAGATGGACCAGAGCTACGGAACGTCCTGGCCGTGGAGATGTTCCAAGCACCACATGCTACAAGTAGCTCAAGTCAGCCTTTTCTCCGTTCTGCTAAAGGTGTTTGTAAAATACGTTATCGTTCTGGACGTGCTTTTCAGAATCGTATTCCATCCAACCTTCAAAGCCACCTTTTCTGGGAGTCACGCAATGGTAAAACAATACCGAAGCACAGCCAGCAGCGCAGACGACCGTGGCCTGAGTCAGGACTCGGCCCCGCAAGCGCTTCCAGGCCTGACGGGCACCAGCCACCAGCGGAGGGCCCTGAACCGAGGGTCTGACTCAGCTCCCAAAGCACTGCTCCAGCCCCGTCCTCCGCCTCGGCTCTGGCCACTGCGTGCCCCGTTCCCCAAGCACAGGTCCCGCTCCAGGACGCGGGCCTCCCCTCAGTGGTTTCTCCTCCAACAGCCTGCACTGCCTGTTAAGATCCCATCCAGCCTTTCAGGCTCAGTTTCACGCTCCGGTTCCCTGATGGGCCTTCCCTCTCCGGACGCTGTCCCGTGAGCACCTGTACGCTCAACACCTGGGACTGGTGTGATGTTTAACAGACCTGATCTACAGGGCCTCGTGGGGCCACTAGAAATAATCAACGGAAAGATGGTACAGAAAAGTAAGGGAACGTTAGGGGCACACAAAATTAAAAGCTTTCGTGTAAACAGCGGGCTTGTGGATCAGCTATAATCTGTCTTTAATGCTGTCGTGTTACCTTTCCAGCTAAGAAAATAAGAGCAGGGAGGTAAGGCCTTCATTGTCAGGAGCCGGGAGAAAGGAGGAGGCAGCACAAACCTCCTCGTCCCGGGGGGAGAGCGGTCCTCACGAGACGTACAGGCTACGAGAACAGCACCTGTCTGGGTGCGCTGCCCTGTACCCCCCATGCTCAGAGCAGAGCCCGTCACCGTGGAGCGAGCCCGTTCCCAGAGGGCAGGCGCTGGCGGCCCCCAGGAGTGCATCAGCCTCACACCAGCTCCGCCCCCGGAGCTGGGACAATGGAAATCCGTACAAGGCTTTCCAATCCAGGAGGCCCTGGCACGTGCCCTGTCTGCTTCACAGAGAAGGCCACCGGGACGCGCGCCATCAACGCTGCTCCCGCTACGTGGCAGCAGCCCATTCGGGCCCCAGATCTACCTGTGCCGTCTTGCCCTGAGCGACACAAGCACTTCCCATCGCTGTCACAGAATCTGAAGCACAGTGGGGTGAAGGCACCCTTACGAGAGGTGCTTTGAAAAACAAACTTGCAGATGACTCCTGGCCTCCATTCTCCAAAGAACCTACACTCCACCTACAGTGCTAAGCCAGAAGTGGCCGTTCCAAACCCCTGGTGCACAGACAAGGCGTGGGCTACATCCTCTGGGGGACGTCAGGGGCTGACTTTACCTTCAATCGGGACCACAGACGGTTCCTTAATCGAGGGAGAGATAGCACGTTTCTCTGCCACTGCGGCCTCAGCCAGGCGTCCCAGGGCACTCAGAGGGGGTGTGGAGGAGAGTTTTGGGCGCTTGGTGAGCCCGGTCAGGGCCGAGGCGCCCGCCAGAGCAGCCGCAGCATCCCGCTTGCGCTCCGAGGGCAGGCTGGAAGGGGCAGGCTTCAGCAGGGTGGATGCCGTTTTCGATTCAGTGGCCTGACCCTTCGAGCCCAGAGCAATGAAGTCTCCTGGAGGAGGGTGCCCTGCAGAGAAGAGACATGGAGAAACGGGCACCTTCACACAGTGGCCGAGGTGGAAAGGGTGTCCGAGACCAACTCCAACCTCCTGTGATTTCCGAGGGGATTAAACAAGGGCTGGGGGAGGCAAGAAACCAGTCACCCAGCAAGTCCACGGCAGAGCTGGGACCGTATGACGGAAGCAACGACAGCCAGCCACACAGAGCTTACTACAGACCAGGCCACCTCTTGTGGACAAGTGTCAGTCCCCTTAACCCTCAACGAGTTTCTGGAACAGGCAGCGTTACTCTCACTTTACAGCTGAGGACAACCAGGCACAGAGAGGTTAAGTAACGTGCCCAAGGCCACACAGCTTGGAGTGGCAAAGCGCGGGGCTGAGGCCAGTCTGGCTCCAGCCTGCTTTTAGCCACTGTGTTTGTGCTGCCCCCTCCTCCCGGCTCGCGACTCCCAGAGCCGCCGGGACCAAGGGCTGCCCTTCGAGACCCCATTCCTGGAAACCGCGTTCGGCTCGGAGTAAACGAAGCCGCGACCCGACAGAGGAGCCAGGCCGGAAGCCCCGAAGCCGCGCCGCCGGGAGAGGTCGCGCACCCGAAGGCTTGGCCGCAGCGCTGGGCCTGCGGACGGTGGTGGGCTTGGCCCGGTTCATTCTGTCCCCGTCCCTTCGCCGCCGCTCGCTGCCGACGCCTCACTCCGGAGAAGACCAGCGCAAGTCAGTCGTCCGCCGTTCGCCCATTCATTCGGATCCACCGTCCGGGGTTGGGGTTCGGGGCGAACGGCCAGCCCCGCAGCGCTCAGCCACTCCCGAAGGGGCCGCGCGACCCCGCCTCCCCGCCTCGGACCCCGGGAGGGTGTATCTCGCCGGCAGCCGCTGCCCAATCACTCCTAGTGATGGCCCATCGCACCGGCTCCCCGCCACCGCCCCGGCCGCCCCGGAACCGGATGCTGCCCTCGGAGCCCGACTTCCGGAACACCCGGCAGCAAAACTGCGCGGCGGGGTTGGGGGGACGGCGAGGAAGCGAGAGGGTCCGCGGAGCCTGCAGCGCTCTCTGGCGGCGGGAGGCCGGCGGGGCCTCGCAGCCGCTGATATCTACCTGGCGAGGCGGACGCTGTCACCCCCTCCTGCAGGTGAGGCTGACCTTAGAAAGTGACGTGCCCAAGGACAGACAGACAGGAAGGGTGGCCTCGGATGCTAACCCATACGTGCTGGAACTTTAGAGTCCTCTCCCATTTGTGGGTAAAAGGGCAGGTTCTGGGTCCCCTGGTGGGGTCCAGAAGGGAGCCCAGCAGCCGCGAGTGGGCAAAGCCGGCAGAAGAGCGGGGGCCCAGGTGAGGCCAGGCCCTCATCAGAGCAGCGCGGAGGGCATCCATCAGCCTCAGTTTGCCGGCCTGCGCAGTGGGTCACGGTGATATTCACCAGGTCTGCTCAGTGGCAGAGGATTTGGGGTCCATGCTCAGACCCTCGCGTCCTCTTCTTACTGGGGGTCTTCATGTCGTCCCGGGGCTCTGCACCCCGCCACTTGCAGCGGGCAGCCTCCCTCGAGGGCAGCCCTGATGGGTCCCTGCAGAGCGGAGCGGGGTCCCTGCGCGAAGGGCAAGGTGGTCCCAACAGAGCAAGTGCGTCAGAAAGGCAGCATCGCAGACAAACGAAGCCGGACGTGGGCCAAAGCTGTGAAATGGATTTTACTCAGTAACGACTGCGGCGGGGAAAGCGCTGCGTTTTAAAGGGAGAAGGAGGGGCCGGGCCCAGGTGAAAACTCGCAGCCGGTGACGTGATGTCTGGGCGTGACGCTCGCGGGCCAGAGGCCACCGGAGGCATTAGGGCAGGCGGCCTCACCGACCTCAAGCCACTGAGACTCGGACCAAGAGCTCAGGCCGTGCTTGCCTGCAGCCTGGCGTGCAGAAGGGCCCGACTTCGGGAATGTGTTCCTCGTCCTCTCTCCACCCTGAAGCCCCCACCAGCCACCAGCCAAGATAGCGCGCCATCTTGGAAGCTCTCCCACCCATCGCAGCGTGGAGCAGAGACAGCCCTGCCCAAATTGCAGACGAGCAAAACCGCGATTGTTACTATTGTAGGTCACTAAGGTTTAAAAAACCTTTTGGGGACATAATTTCAAACTTATGGAAAATTTGGAAGAATAGTACAAAGAATTCCCATATATCCCTCACCCTGTACCCTAAAGGTTCACATCTTACTATCGTTGATTTATTCACTTCTCTCCGTTCGGATTTTTTTCCCTGAATTATTTAAGAATTGCAGAAGAGTCCCCTTAACTCCTAAATTCTTGAGTGTATATTTTCTAAAAATAAGACATTCTGTTATGTAACAACAACAGTACAATTATCAAATCAAGAAATTAACATCAAAACAATACTCTTCATTATGCTAAGGCCTTATTAAGACTTTGTCGGGACTTCCCTCGTGGCACAGCGGATAAGACTCCATGCTCCCAATGCAGGGGGCCCAGGTTTGACCCCTGGTCAGGGAACGCGATCCCGTGGGCTGCAACTAAGAGTTTGTGTGCTGCAACTAATGAGCTGGCAAGCCACAACAAGGAGCCTGCCTGCCACAAGTAAGACCTGGTGCAACCAAATAAATAAATAAATATTAAAAAAAAAAAAGATTTTGTCAGTTGCTCCTATAATACCCCTATGGGAGGCCATCCAGGACCCTGCAGTGCACTCCATTGTCATACGTCCCAGAGACCCTTTCGTCTACAGCAGTCCCTGAATCCTCCTTGGTCGTTCACGACCTTGACAGGCCTCCTTGTCCAGGACTGCTATTCTGTAGAATTCCCCTCAATTCGGGTTTGTCCAATGCGGCCTCGTGAATAGGTCCAGGTTATGCACTTTTGGCAGGAATGTCGTGGTGATGCTAAATTCTTCTCTGTACATCTTATCAGGAGCTACATGATGTTAATTAAGCCCATTACTGGCAAAGTTAATTGGATTACTTGGTTAAGGTGGTGCCTGCTGGATTTCTCCTTTGTAACAAAGGAGAAATTTTTTTGCCTTTGTAACAAAGAAGTGCGTGAGAGATAAGTGGGACATGCCTTGAGACTGGACAGATGTCTTCTTCCCCCTCGAACTTTTACCAGCTCAGTTTCAGCACCCTGGATGGCTTGAGCCAGAATCAGTGATGATGATGGTGGTGGTGATGGTGATGGTGGTGATGTGATGGTGGTGATGTGATGGTGGTGATTGTGATGGTGATGGTGGTGATGGTGATGGTGATGATGGTGATGGTGGTGATGGTGATGGTCATGGTGATGATGGTGATGATGGTGGTGGTGATGGTGGTGATGGTGATGGTGATGGTCATGATGGTGATGATGATGGTGGTGGTGATGATGGTGATGGTGGTGATGGTGATGATGCTGATGATGGTGATGGTGATGATGGTGATAGTGATGATGATGGTGGTGGCGATGGTGATGATGGTGGTGGCGATGGTGATGATGGTGATGATGGTGATGGTGATGGTGGTGATGATGGTGATGGTGGTGATGATGATGGTCATGGTGATGATGGTGATGATGGTGGTGATGGTGGTGATGGTGATGATGGTGATGGTGATGGTGATGGTGGTGATGGTGATGATGGTGATGATGGTGATAGTGATGATGATGGTGGTGATGGTGATGATGGTGGTGGTGATGGTGATGATGGTGGTGGTGATGGTGATGGTGGTGATGGTGACGATGATGGTCATGGTGATGATGGTGATGATGGTGATGATGGTGATGGTGATGGTGATGATGGTGATGGTGGTGATGGTGATGATGGTGGTGGTGATGGTGGTGATGGTGATGGTGGTGATGATGATGGTCATGGTGATGATGGTGATGGTGGTGGCGATGGTGGTGATGGTGATGGTGGTGATGATGGTGGTGATGGTGATGATGGTGATGGTGATGGTGATGATGGTGATGGTGATAATGGTGGTGGTGATGGTGATGATGGTGATGGTGATGGTGATGGTGATGGCGGTGATGGTGATGATGGTGATGGTGGTGGTGATGATGGTGATGGTGATGATGGTGGTGGTGATGGTGATGGTGATGGTGGTGATGATGATGGTCATGGTGATGATGGTGATGGTGGTGGCGATGGTGGTGATGGTGATGGTGGTGATGATGGTGGTGGTGATGGTGATGGCGGTGGTTTGTGATGATGAGGATGATGGTGATGGAGATGGTGGCGATGGTGGTGATGGTGATGGTGATGGTGGTGATGGTGGTGATGGCGATGGTGGTGATGGAGATGGTGGCGATGGTGGTGATGGTGATGGTGGTGATGGAGATGGTGGCGATGGTGATGGTGGTGATGGTGATGATGGTGGTGGCGATGGTGGTTTGTGATGAGGATGACGGTGATGGAGATGGTGGTGATGGTGGTGATGGTGATGGTGATGGTGGTTTGTGATGATGAGGATGATGGTGATGGAGATGGTGGTGATGGTGGTGATGATGTTGGTGTTGACCGGGAAGAGCTGCTCTTCTTTCCCGTATTCTTTCTGCATTCCTGAGCTGGCATTCTAATGTCAGGAAGAGCTGTCCTGTCTTCTCCATTTATTCACTTATTTCCCCATCGGTTTGGACGCTTGGCTTCTTTATTCAGCCGATCATAATCCTTTACTCTTACTATTTATTTGATGCTCAGATTGTCTGAGGTTTGGTCAGCGGGGGCCTCACCCAGCAGGTTCCTGCCTTCTTTTGATGTGACTCTTGAAACACTTCCTTGCTTCCCTCCCTTTCTTACTTTTCAAAGCCACTAAGTTTTGAGGTTGTTACACAGGAATGAATAACTGATACAGATGGCTCAGAGGGAGGATGGAAAGAGTGAAGGACAGATGAAGGATGGAGCAGGGGAGGTGACACTCAGTGAGTGAAGAATGGTACCCGCCACCTCAGAGGGGAAGACAGGTGGGGGGAGGACAGGTGGGGGGAGGGACACAGGGGTGGGCAGACCGCTAGGGGATGAGTTTGGGTGGGTGCATCAAGAAATGCCCCCTCTGCATCAGCCTCCTGGCGGCCTCCCCAACCTGCCCCATCAAGGCTGCCCCTGGTGGCTCTGGAGAGACCCTCCTTTCAAACCTTCGAGTGGGAGCTGGTCTGCGGCTGCTGCAGACAGCTGAGTTCTAGGAAGACCGTCAAAGAGAGCCATCAAACCAGGGCCAGGTTCCAGCAGACACTCTGCCCAGTGCCGGCCTTCCTCCGGGGGGCGTGCAGCCGGCCCCCATGCTCTGTGAACTCACGACCATTGTGGGGAGGGGGGGACGTCTAATGAGAGGCTCCATTCTGTGAGCTGTGCCCAACCCCTGACCCAGCCACCATTCCTAGGATTTGACCCCAACTGTGCAGAAATGTAGGTACCAGGTTGATCTTCTAGGAGATCCAGTGTCCAGCCACCTGGACTGATCAGTGCAGCCATGGGGCATCCCGACAACACACTTCTCAGAAGCTTCTGCAGAAGGACCACATGGACCCTTCTGTGATGAAACAGCCCAATCGGTGGTGAAGGGAAAGAAGCCATTCGTGCACCAGCATGTAGGAAGTGACCACATCCATCTAAAAGTGGGAAAAGTCTGGAACGAAACACACCCAGTGGTCCCCATGGTTACAGGGATGGGCGGGGCAGCCATGCAAGCCGTCCTCTCTGTGTGGTTCATTTTTGCAATTATGTGAATGTCCCAGAAAAAGAAGTTTCCATTAGGGAATGAAGAGCAGTGTGCTTGCCCTGTGGGATCCTCCCGCAGGGGCTGCTCAGGCCCCAGCCTCCCTCTCTGTCCCAGGACGGGACAGGCATGGTCCAGGCTGGCACTTACGGTGCGGGTCCTCCCCGGAATGCTTCCTCCATCCTCTTTCTCACCGGACACGACCTCTTCTTCCTTCCAAACCCAGCCTCCCAGCTCAGTCGCTTCCTCCGTGAAGTCCTCAGGGGTTCCCCTGCCAGGGCAGGTGGCGGCCACTCTCCTGCTGGCACCTTCCCACAGCGATTCGCATGCCTGTGCGGCTGTGCTCGAGCAGTGCCCCCAAGGGACAGCGCCTGGCCATTGCAGAATGCAGCCTGCCTGCCTGCCTGAACGTTCTGGACAAGCCCCAAGGCTGGGGTCGGGGTCATGGAGGTCAGAGGTCAAGGGGTAGATGGAGGGGTCTTTCCCTCGGGAGATTCTGGGGCAGCAGCAGGCCAGGGACTCAGATGCACAAGCGGCATTGGAGGACTGTCCCCCACGACGCCGCCCGTCCACTCGGAGGATCGACCACGCCTGGTCCGGGAGAAAGGAAGACGCTGCGGAGGGGCAGCGAGGGGCCACCAAGCAGCCCACCCAGGATTCTGAGTCCCGCGGGGCCCAGGAATCTGCGTTCCACAATCTCCCCGAATATGCAGGGTCTCCAGACCTCCCTGAGACCCCACTGCGTTAGCTTCCTGGAGAAGCACCTCAGGCCGGGAGGCAGAACCACAGACATTTCCTCACACAGTCCTGGAGGCTGGACGTTGAGATCAGGTGTCCCAGGGCCACGCTCCCTCCAAAGGCTCTGGGGGAGGGTCCCTCCGGCCTCTTCCAGCTCCTGGGGGCCCTAGGCTCCTGAACTCGGGCCGCGTCCTCCGTCTCTGCTGCCGACTTCCCAGGCCTCCCCTCTCTGCATGTGTCCTTTTCTCTCCGTGGATTTAGGGCCACGCTAACCCAGGATGATCTCAGCTCGAGATCCTTACCCAAATTATAGCCACAAAGACCCTATTTCCCAACAAGGTCCATTCTGAGGGTCCTGGTGGCGTGTGTTTTGGGGCCTCCTTCCCACTGACAGCAGCTGCAGGATCCCGGTCTGCGTGGCCAGCCGCTCCCCCTTCCATCCCACCCAGCACCCCAGCCTTCTCGCCGTCCCTGGGACACACCAGGCTCCTGTCTCAGGGCCTCTGCTCGGGCTCTTTCTATGTCAGGAAGCCCAGGTGCTGCCATCCTAGCTCCCAGAACCACAGCCCAGCCCCCTATGGGAACTGCTGCCCCCAAAAGCTCCCTTTAGAACCCTTGCCGCCCCCGAGATCCTATGACTTACCTACCGGTCTCACTTTTAAGGCCTGCTTCCCACCTGACTCAGCCCCCAGCAGCACCTGGCCTGTGTGTCCCCTGCCCGGTCCAGGGCTGCAGGCCACACTCAGTCATCGTGGGCGGGGTGAGTGGACTAGGTGTGCAAAGCCCCGGAGCAGAGGGAGACCCCAAGCAGAGAAGCCACCACGGTCGGGAGCTGGGTTCAGCCTGGAGGGACACGTCCGGCAGGCAAGCCCAGGCCTCTGACCCCTGTAGTCCCAGGTCATCTGTACTGTGACCCGGAGCCACGCAAGAGCCTTGCCCCCCAGGCTCCGGACCTAGCGACTGCATGAGGGGCATGCATGTCTGCCGGGCCCCCCGTGGCTCCATGGGGGGAAGGAACCCACCGGTGCCAGGGCTGGGTTGCTGCAGGTGGGCATCAGAAGTGAGAGGGACCAGCCCAGGCCCCTGGGGGGCGGGAGGGCGGTGCGGAGGGCAGGGCGCAGCTGTGTGAGTCTAACGGCCTCTGGGCAGGAAGCAGCTGCTCCCGGCTAGGGACCTGGGCCCCAAGCTGGGCTCCAGCCCGGGCGGTGTCTCCGGCCTTAGGTGTCCTTGCCCGGGTCAGGGGTCCCCAGCCCAGCCAGGCCCGGCCCTTCCCAGCACTCACGGTGGGGGGAGTGGGATTTGGGTACCCCCTGGAGCGGCCACAGAGGGGCCGGGGGCTGGTCGGCTCCCAGCTACCTGGTCTCCTAAATTTAGAAACTGCCTCACCCGCACTGGAAGCCCCGTCAGCCTGGTGACTGGGTTTCAAAGCCATGAGTCAGTGTTCGTGGGGACTCAGACACCCGCGGCTGGGCAGGGGCAGCTGGGTGCCCATCTGCTCTCACGTGGAGCGTTCGGGAATTTCCTCCGGGAATGAACAGTCCTGTCCAGAGCGCGTAGCCCTGGAATCTGCCCATGTGATGCCGCTGCAGGGAGGCCAGGCCGGGAAGACGGGTGCCCCGGGCGCCCCCGGCCTGAAGCCGGCTTTGGGGGCCAAGAGCTGGGACTGTGCCGGGCAGATCCTGGCCGGGAGCGGAAGCCCCAGGGGCCGCCTCTGGCCGGAGGTGGGGAAGCGCTTTCCAACAATTGTCTGAAAATAGAACGGACTGGCTCCCAAGGAAAGGAGTCCCTGCCCCGGGAAGGGAGCACATGGGAGCAGGAAGCCTACCGAGCAGGGAGGGGCTCCCCGCCTCCCACCCGGGGAGGCCCCGAGGCCTCGGTTTCTCGCTTGGGGAAGTGGAGCTGAGGAAGCAGGCCTGGGGTGCAGCCCGCCCCCCGCCCCACGCATGGCTCAGAGGGCGCGCTTCCTGCCAGGCCCCAGCTGTGTCGCTGCTTTGCCCCCCTCGTCCAGTGAGGGCCGGAGGCCTGGCACACTCTGCGGAGTTCAGCAGTCCCCCGACCCGGGCACCAGGGCCCCAGGACCAGGCTGGGCACTCCCGGGACGAGGCTGAGCCCAGGGCCCGCTTCTGCTGCAAAAGCAGATCCACCTCGGCACACAATCCACCTCGGGACACGCTGTTTCCACGCCTTCCAAAGACCGCGAGGGGGCAGGAGGCTCGTGTCACCCACAGAGAGCAGGGCACAGGAGCCAGCTGCCCCTGAATGGGGGCGCGGGGGTGCTGGACCTTTCTTCCTTCAGAACCCTGGGGTTCCAGGGAGCGCAGTTGGAGAACCAGTGCAAGGGGACTAAGGAGTAGGGACCCCCAGGCCCAGCCCCGCGTTCTCTCCCATCCTAAGGCTGCTGCAGCGGGATGGAGGGCACCGCGACAATGACTGCGTCCCTCCCGGCCTGTCCGGGGCAGCCCGGATTTCACCTCTTACGTCTCACTGTCCCGACCCTCCCTCAAAATCTCCCCAACACCGCCAGTGGGGTGGCTACGCAGGATTTAGCTTCCTTGTTTGGGTTTGTCAAGTTTCCTGCAAAGAGCGTATATTAGGTTTGAAATTAGAAAAACACCCTCAGGCACTTTTTAAAAATTAAATTTATTTATTAATTTTTGTCTGCGTTGGGTTTTCGTTGCTGCAGGCGGGCTTTCTCTAGTTGCGGTGAGCGGGGGCGACTCTTCCTTGTGGTGCGCAGGCTTCTCATTGCGGTGGCTTCTCTTGTGGCAGAGCACGGGCTCTAGGCACATGGGCTCCAGTAGTTGTGGCTCGCAGGCTCTAGAGCACAGGCTCAGTAGTTGTGGCGCACGGGCTTAGTTGCTCTGCAGCATGTGGGATCTTCCCGGACCAAGGCTCGAACCCGTGTCCCCTGCATTGGCAGGCACATTCTTAACCACTGTGCCACCAGGGAGGCCCTCATGCACTTTTCTTAAAAGCAAATACATACATAAATAAAAGTCCCAGAGATTCTAACACACATCCCAGTCCCACTTTTCCCCGTCGACACGTTTCTTCGAGAAGCACCACCACAAACTCATACTATGTCATGTGTTCAAACTTTGGCTCAGAAATTAGGGACAGATGTTCCCAGGTCGTCTTGGCCCACCATGACGTTCTCAAGCTGAGGAAACGCCTGCCAATGGAGGGAGAGGAGGCCCAGCCTCCAGGTGGTTGACATCCAGACTGCATTGGTCATGGGATGGATTATTCACAGCCCGGGTTATTATCTCTCCTGGTCCAGGGCTAACTGGGCTCAGCTGGGCGGTTCTTGTGTGTGTGCATGGTGGGGGGAGAGGCAGGTGCAGACATGGGCCGCAGGTGTCCGCGTTTCGTCTGGCCACAGGCTGGGACCTTTGCGGTGGCACCTGCACGTGGCTTGGGCTTCCTCACTCCATGGCACCGGGTTTCCGGGTCAGGAGGTCTGAGAGACAGAGCCAGGCAAAATGATAGTAAGACGAATGTGCTTGGCCTTCTTCCAGCATTCCTGGCACAGAGCTCAAAGCCCTTGGAATTTCCTGAGGGACAGGGCTGTCTTTGGTTATTCCTAACAAGCCCCTTTGGACCACACCTGAGTTTATGCTAATGAGGCGACTCAGGTTGGGGCCCCTAGCCAGCCGCTGGTGGAACCCACCCTGTGATGAGAGGGTTGGAACTTTCAGCTGCACCCCACCCACCCCTGACTCCAAGGAGGGGAGGGGCACTGGAGATGGAGTTCAATGGCCAATGGCCAGTGGCTGGATCGATCTTGTGTACGTAAAAATACTTGATGAAAACTCTAGAAGGAGATATCCTAGGAGCGTCCGGGTTGGCGTACACAAGGTGTGCGGGGAGGGCGGCTGCTCCAGGAGGGTGTGGGGCTCTGCACCCCAACCCGGCTCTGCGCACGCCTTGCCTTGTGTGCCCCGTCCATTGCGCTCTTCCTGAGCTGAAGCCTCTGCGATGCACCTGTCCTGAGTATAATGATTTCCCATGTTCTGTGCTTTGTTCACATAGTGAATTATTGAACCTGAGGTCAGGTTCATGGGAATCCCTGAATCTGTAGTCAGCCAGGTAGACTGGAGGGAGCCCGGGGACCCGGGGCTCAGAACAGGCACCTGAAATTGTGGAGGGACCTCTTGGGACCGAGCCCTCACCCAGAGGAGTTACTGGTGGAGTTGAATCGAGCCGTAGGATGCCCCGTTGGTGTCGGAGAGTCACAGGATTGGTTGGTGTTTGGAAAAACCAAGCAGTTCCTTTTATGACCTACCTGCCTGGACGGCACGGCACTTCCACTGTCCTCTGTGGGTCGGAGCTGTCACGAAGGCCTGGCCCGGTTTCCGGGGAGAGGACACCCGCTCCACTAGTTGGAGGACGATGTTTTCGGGGCTGTCCCGGGGCACACGGCGCTACAGTCGTGAAAGCGTGACTTGGCGATTGGCCCGCTGCTGACCACGGCATCCGGTAACGAGCCTTGCCCGCAGGTTGGTGGACGCGTGGGCTGTTTCAGTTTGGGGAGATTACAAATAAGGCCAGAATAAACACCTGTGCACAGGCCTGTCACTTGGACCGACTTCACTGCACCCAAATACCCGGGCGTGGTTCTCTGTCCTCCTTAACTTGGAGGTGACAAAGCTGTCTTGCTGGGTTCTTCAGCGGGGGTTGCGGGGGGGTGGCTGAGGAATACAGCTAAGTGCCTCACCCTGTGTCTGGGGCAGAAAAGGACTCAAAGCGCAGCTATTAATATCCTTGTTGTTGTGGGAGGGTGGGGAGAGACAGGTGACTTGCATTTCCCCCTAGCAGTTCCTTAACATTTTGTACTGGATAATTCTTTGTTTTCTGGGGCCATCCTGTACACTGTAGGACGTTTAGCAGCATCCCTGGCCTCGACCCACTAGGTGCCAGTAGCAATTTTTTTCTTGGTAGAACAGGGGGAAGAACCATTCAGAATTTACTCTTAAAGAGCCCACAGCATCTGCAGGGAAAACTACAGGCGTTTCTCCGCAGATCGCACATACACAAGGCATTATTGGCTTCACAGGTGAGAGAGCCTCTGGTGTGTTCTCTGTAACAAAATCCACATCACCGTGTAAACAGGTACCATTGTCGTGTTCACTTACGATTCCAGAAGGAAAGGCACGATTTGGCAAAAAAAAAAAAAAATAATAATAATAATTTTGTTTTTGGATCCTAAAGTCAAGTGCAATTATTGAGAGATGTACTTCTGACAACAGTCTTCTGTCACTTCTCCAAGCTGTGACAGCCAAGAATACAAAAATGTGTCCTGTCTCGGCCAAGTGTCCCCCAGGCCAAATCATCCTGGATGAGAACCCCTGCCCTCCAGCGTCTCTAAATTCCAAGGGCAGGAAAGGCTATTTATTTGCAGAATAAAAGGCACGTCTCCTGGGGTGAGGGAGGGAACGTAGCGTAGCACGGCTCTCCCTGCCCCAAGGGTACCTGGTAAGAACCCGGTATCAGAGCCGTGGTCACTGCTGGCCCCCCCCTTTGTAATTCACAGGCCCTCAGACAAGGGAACCATCAAGTTCAGTGACACACTGGTGGCCACGAGCACAAGTTTGCTATCACCTGGGTCTCAGGTGTCCCACCTGGAAAATGGGACCAAGTTGCATCTGTGTAGCCGTCAGTACCAGTTTGAAGAGTGGCTGCAGACCCCAAGAGCAGCCAGTATGTCCTCGCCAACTGGCCGGCCGGCAGTTGACGGGCTGGAAATATTAGGGGGAACCCCATCCGGGGGTGTGGTGCTTTGCAGAGGACACTGCTGTCGCCAGCAGTCGGGCAGGGGGTTGCAGGGGGAAGGGAGGTTAGGAATCTTGACAGAACTGTTCTCAAATTGTGACTGGGAATCGGCTATATTATTTAATAATACATGAACATACAATAACCATAATCATGATAACGGGAGTCTTTTCCTTTGAGAACAGTTGGCTTTCTACAAAGAGCTCCCCTCCCTGCATGTGATCCTCAAAGTCAATCCTATTCCCAGTTCAAGGGTGCAGAGACAAGCCCAGACATGACCACACGGAGGAGGCTTTGGAAGCCAAACTCTGCTGCTTCCCTCTCCGGGGCCCCTTGCTCCCCTCCTAGATTTGAGATGCCCAGGGGCCCCTTTCCCCTTGGCTAGGGGAGGAGGAGACCCTTTCAGGACTCAGGGCTCCAGACCGCTCCTGCCCACCACCTCCTTCACCCCAGAAGCCAGGAGGGGATAAGCGGTCAGGCTCACAGCCGCCCCCCCAACCCCTGCCACAGCCCTGCCCCCTGGCAGAGGTCCGGGCTGCAGGAGGCATTCCCAGGAGGGACCTTGGTCCTGGGGAAGCTTTCTGGAGGGAGGGACAGGGACGGCTGCAGCCCAGCAGGGCCCTGAGAGCAGGTGCGTTGGTGGCACGGTGGAAGGCCAAGGAGGGGACCTGGCTCTGCCTGGCCAGTGCCCTCCTCCCCGAGCCTCAGGTCCGTCATCCTCAAAGGGCAGCCGTGGTCAGCACTGGGCAAGGGGAGGGCACCGCTGGCTGGGCCGAGGGCAGGAGTCATTTGTTCTTGGGTCAGCAAACATCCCCCCGCAAAGGCAGCCCCGTCACAGGCGTGGGGTGCCAATACCAGCCCTTCAGTTCCTAGGGAGCCCCACTGGCCTGCCCGTGGAGGGGTGGGGCCTGCAGCAGGTGCCCCATGGTCCAGCCCATCCAAGGTTCCACCCCCTACCTTTCTGGGGTCCGGGACTCTGGGGACAACTGTGAGGATCCTGAGGGGTAGTAAGTGCTGGGAGACCCTCGCGGCTAGAGCTGCCCCTCACCTCCCTGCTGAGTAATTGATCTCGGGGCCCCAGTGTCCCTCAGTTTCCCTGGACCTTGGCCAGGGCCCCCTGAGTCTGCCCACGGCATGCCCGACCTCCAGCTCTCCGGAAGGAGGGGGCGGGGTGGGCCCTGGGCCGGGAGGGGGGCCCAGGCTCCTCCCTAAGAACCAGCTCTGCCCAGCTGGGCGATGGGCAGGTCTGTCTACCCCAGGCGTGGGCCGTGATGGTCACAAGACTCTTCCCAGGGCAAAGAGGAGCAGTGTATCTGGGTAAGCAGCGCTGTCTCTGCCACAAAGCCGTCATAAAAGGACAATTTATTAAGGCCAGCCAGGGACCCGGTGCTGTGCGAAGGTCTTCACGGCCCTTTAGGAACTGCCCTCTCACACCAGTCCTGTGAGGTCGGCATAGTTCCCTCCATTTTATTTCATTTTTAATTTGATTCTGTAGCTTTGAATAACTAATACATTTCACGGTCTGGCAGTCAGAATGACATAAGGAAGTTGACATAGCAATCTCGTTTCTATCCGCGCCCCATTGTCCCCCAACGGCCAAAGGCAACCCTTTTCCTTAGTTTCCTTTTTATCCTCCCAGGCTTCCTTCTGCAGGTACAGACATGAATACAGTCGCTGGCCCTCCACGGATACCAAACTCTGAGGATGCTCAGGGTCCTTACATAAAATAACACAGTATCTGCATGAAACCTACGCACATATACTTTCAATCATCTCTAGATTACTTATAACATATAATACAATGTAAATGCCATGTAAACAGTTGCCACTCGAGTTTTTGCTTTTTGGAACTTTCCAGAATTTTTTCCCGCAAATATTTTCAGTCTGAGATTGGTTGCATCCCGGGACACGGAACCCAAAAGTACAGAGGACTGACAGTATACATTTTTATAACTCTCCCTTCCTTACACTAAAGGTAGCCCATCACGCCCCCAGTTCTGCACCTTGATTTCTCATTTACAACAGACCCCGAGGTCTCCTGCATTCCTTTTGCATGGCTGTGTACTACTCTGTCATACAGGTGTCCCACAGTTTATTTAGCTGGTCCCTTGATGAGGACAACTTGGTGGTCTCCCATCTTCCTTTATTACAGCCGCTGCCCCAGTGCTGAGCTCGTACACCCCCAATTTCACATTTGACCGGGTGCACGTGTGGCACAGATTTCCAGGAGTGGGATGGCTGGGTCAGAGGACAAGTAAGGTCCGAGGTAAGTATGGAAGAAGCTGCCAGATGCCCCTCCTGCACCCTCGCCAGCAGTGTACTTGAGGGCCCGTCCGCCCAGCCCTGCCATCAGAGGAAGGGGTCTGACTCTTGGATTCTGACAGAGGAGCAATGGCGTTGCAATGCCATTATCACGTGCGTTTTCTCTTATGACAAACATCTTTCCTGTGTTCGTCATTTAGATGTCCTTTATCTATGAAGGATCTCTTCGTATCCTTTGTTCCTTTCTAATATTTCTTTATTTTGGCTGCACCAGGTCTTAGTTGCGGCACACGGGATCTTCGTTGCGGCATGCAGACTTCTTAATTGTGGCATGTGGGATCTAGTTCCCCAACCAGGGATTGAACCCCGGCCCCCTGCATTGGGAGCACGGAGTCTTACCCACTGGGCCACTGGGGAAATCTCTCCTTTGCTCCTTTTTATTTGTCTTTTTCTTTTACATTTCTAGGAGCCCTCTGTATGTGAGGAAGACCGTCGTAGTCTGTACTTTGTGTTGTGACTTGCTTATGGTGATTTTTGCCTTAAACCACTTGTATGTGTCTGGATTTTTAATCATGATTAGAAAAAACTTTCCCCACTGTAAAGTTTTAAAGGAAGTCACTCACGTATTCTTCGATATTTTAATGCTTTTTTAATCTTATCCTTTTTATTGTGGTGACGTGCACATAACGTGATATTCACTCTTTTAACGGTTTTCAGTTCAGTGGCATCAAGTATATTCGCATCGTTGTGCAACCACCGCCATCCATTTCCAGAACCTTTTCATCATTTCATGGTTTCTTTTTAAAAATGTTAATTCTTTGATCCATTCAAAATGTATAATACTGCTGGACCGTGTGGGTAAACTGTGGACCCAACTTTATGTTTTACTAAATGGTTATCATGTTGTCTCAACATCATTTATTTAAAAAGCCCCTCTTCATTTCATTTTATCAAGCCCATTTAATTTTTGTATTTATTAAAACATTTTTTTTATTTTGTATTGAAGTAAGTAGAGTTTATTTATTTATTTTTATTTACTTACTTATTTTTGGCTGCGTTGGGTATTCGTTGCTGTGCACGGGCTTTCTCTAGTTGTGGTGAGAGGGGCCTGCTCTTCGTTGCAGAGCACAGGCTCTAGGCGTGTGGGCTTCAGTAGTTCTGGCGCATTGGCTCAGTAGTTGTGGCTCGTGGGCCCTAGAGTGCAGGCTCAGTAGTTGTGGCGCACGGGCTTAGTTGCTCCACGGCATGTGAGATTTTCCTGGACCAGGGATCAAACCCGTGTCCCCTGAACTGGCAGGCGGATTCTTAACCACTGCGCCACCAGGGAAGCCCCGGAGTAAGTAGAGTTGATTAACAATGTTGTGTTGGTTTCAGGTGTACAGAAAAGTGATTCAGTTATACATACACATGTATCCTTTTTTCAAATTCTTTTCCCATTTAGGTTATTACAGAGTTCTGAGCAGAGTTCCATGTGCTGTACAGTAGGTCCTTGTTGGTTATCTATTTTATTTTTCAAAATATTTATTTAGTTGGCTGTGCTGGATCTTAGTTGCAGCATGCAGGATCTAGTTCCCTGACCAGAGATTGAACCCAGGCACCCTGCGTTAGGAGCACAGAGCCTTAACCACTGGACCACCACAGAAGTCCCTGGTTATCTATTTTATTTTACTTTTTAATACATTTTTAAAATTTTACTTTTATTTTTTTTTTGGCTGTGTTGGGTCTTTGTTGCTGCACGCGGGCTTTCTCTAGTTGCGGTGAGCGGGGGCTACTCTTCGTTGTGGTGCACAGGCTTCTCATTGGGGTGGCTTCTCATTGCGGAGCACAAGCTCTAGGCGCGTGGGCTTCAGCAGTTGTGGCACGGGCTCAGTAGCTGTGGCTCGCGGGCTCTAGAGCACAGGCTCAGTAGTTGTGGCGCACGGGCTTAGTTGCTCCGCGGCATGTGGGATCTTCCAGACCAGGGATCAAACCCGTGTCCCCTGCATCGGCAGGCAGATTCTTAACCACTGCACCACCAGGGAAGCCCCTGGTTATCTATTTTCTTTATTTTTGTTTTTTTTTTGCGGTACGCGGGCCTCTCACTGCTGTGGCCTCTCCTGCCGCGGAGCACAGGCCCCGGATGCGCAGGCCCGGCGGCCATGGCCCACGGGCCCAGCTGCTCCGCGGCATGTGGGATCCTCCCGGACCAGGACATGAACCCGCGTCCCCTGCATCGGCAGGCGGACTCTCAACCACTGCGCCACCCGGGAATCCCCTGGTTATCTATTTTAAATATAGCAGTGTGTACACGTCAATCCCAAAGTCCCAATCGTTCCCTCCCCAGCTCCTTCCCCGACGCCCCCCTGCCCCCCACCCCCGTAACCATAAGTTCCTTCTCTAAGTCTGTGTTGTGAGTCTGTTTCTGTTTTGTAAATAAGTTTGTTTACCAAGCCCATTTTACAGTCGAGGAAACTAAGACCCAGAAGTGAACCGATGCGAACGGCTCCAGCACAGGTGTGATCTCTCTCTCCCAGGTCCACCTAATGCAGCCTCTCCAGGCCCTGCTTTCATGGTGTTGATGAGACTATTTAGACAGTGCTCTTAGTAACCAAAGGTTACATGAAGAGACTGCGGTCCAGTTAGGGAAATGAGAACAGTGAGGAGAGAGTCAGTTACACAGATCACTCACTGTGGTGTCCTGCTGAGAGGGCCACAAAGCAACAGCCTCTGAGGACACAGGGTGTGGGCTAAGGGAAGGGGAAACACCTTTCAAATTCCGGCTCTGAAAACATCCTGGAGAGATGGGCTACTGCTGCCGCTGCTGTGTTTATTGGCAGCCGTTCCTGTTGAGGCCGGCAGCAAGCTCCAGTGTGCCTCCAGTGTGCCCACGAGGCCAGGGCGCCCCAGCAGAGCAGGTCGCTCAGAAGGAAGCCCACCCGTGGTACCGACTGCAAACGCAAGACCTGCAAACCTCTCAGCACTTTCTCCCGTTCCCTGAGCGGCCTGAGATGGTGGGAGGCCTGCCCCCCTCTCCCAGAGCCTTGGCATTTTTCCCTGTTCTCTACTCAGAACTCAGACTTGTGGCCTCATTATTATTTCTGAGAAGGATCCAGAAACCGTCCAGGGGCTTGGCCTCCCATCCAAGTGCTGGGGAGGGGGTAGTGGGCCAGGCCGTGTGACTGGACGGGTCACCTCCCCAGCTTTGTCCTCCATCTGCAGCACACGGAGGCTCTCCTCTCCTGGGGTGGCCCTGACCTGAGGCCGGGGAAGCATCCTGGTTCTGCCTTTGCTGGGTCTGTTTTCCCATGGCAACCATCAGCTGGGCCTTAGGTGGGCACTGTTCCAAGGGTCTTGGACCCCTAGACGTAGAGGTTATGGGTTGAAGCCATTTGTCACCATTTTATGTTGTTCTCTTTCCAATAGAAGAGAAGTAGTTCTCTTTACGCATATCTTGGTCAAGACGGGAAATCAAAAGAAAGTTAGGGGCGCCTATCAGGAGGGGACGCCGGGTGCCCTTTCCTCATTTGTGGGGCCGGCCTACCCCACAGACAGGGAGGTGTGTGTGTCCCTGGACCCATCTCCTCTTGTGATAAGACCACTAGACCGTCCCCAGACACAGGCTTCCGCTGCGATCACTCCTGGGGAGGGCGGGGTCTCCGAGGGCCCTGGTGAGGCTAAGGGATGCGCGTGGGTGGGCGGTGGGGTGTTCAGGGTTAGGGTTAGGGGAGGCCAACTGGAGAATACGAATGTGGAGTCCAAACAGGAGCCTGCCCTTCCCCCGAGCTGAGAGAGGGCGAGCTCGAGGGAGAATGGGGGTGCTCCCGGCTCGGTTCGACGTATGGGGACGACTGCCGCCACGTGTGGGGCGCAGGGCACGCCGGAGCCGCCACCACGCAGCGCGCACTGCACCTGCGGTCATAGGTACCGCCCGCCCGCCTTGCACAGGTGGGCGCGGGGGCGGAGCCTCTGGGTGGCAGGAACCTTGGGGCGGGGCGTCGGCGCGCGGCGGCGGGCGGTGCCTCGGGTGGGCGGGGCGCTGGCGCGCGCGCGGCGGGTGGGCGGGGGCGGTGCGCGCGGTGGGCGGTGCGGCGTGACGCGCGCCGACGCCGATCCCGGAAGCGGTGTCAGATGCTGGGGAGCCGGGCGGGCGGGCTGGCGGCGGGCGGTGGGCGGCGGGGGGGACTTGTTGTTCTTCGCGAAGTCCGGGCCGGAGCGCGCGGCGGAGGCGGTGGCCGACGGGGAGCGCGAGAGTGAGCACGAGCGCGAGGAGAGCGCGTGCCCGCGAGGAGCCGCCGCGCGCCCGCGCCCCCCGCGCGACGCCAGGTGAGGATCTGCCGGGCAGGGCTGGGCCAGGGGCCTGGGGCCGGGGGACCGGGCGGGGGGCGCCAGCCGCTGAGTCACGGCCCCCTCGGACCCGTGACCAAATTGGGCCGGACCCTGGGACTCCGACCCGGCCGGCGCACCTGCCGTCAGGTGTCCCGTCCCGAGCGCGCCGCGCGGGCTGGGGGCCTTCCTTCTGGGGAGGGGAGCGCGCCCCCGACCCCGGACCCCAACCCCGTGTCCAGAGGCGGCGGGCGCAGGGCGGGCCGGGAGAAGGCCGGGTGGGGAGCGCGGCGTTCCGGCGGGCCCGGTGCTCCCTCCCGGCTCGCCCCACCTGTTTTGCTCTCAGGCCCCGGAGATAAGCTCCGGGGGAAGCAGGGGCCACGTGCCGGGGAGCGCGTGGCGACCGGGGCGACTCGGGCCTCGCGCACCTGGGCGCTGCCCGGCTCGGCCGCGCGGTCCCGCCCCGGCGGCGCTCAGGCCCGGCCTGCGCTGCCCGCGCCCGGGTCCTCGCCGCGCCGAGGGTGGTCAGGGCGAAGAGAAGGGGCCTCGCCGACCAGGTCGCGGTCCGAGCAGCCGACCTGCCGGGGCTCACGGAGGGAGGCCTCGGTGTGGGAGCTTGGGGTGGGGAGGGGGACGGCGAACGCGTCACTTCCCGAACCCCATGGCTCGCGGCTCATTTTTCTCCTCTGTGAATGGGGTGTCTCCATCCCTTCTCACTGGAAATGCGGGTCCTTCGGTGCCTTTTCCGAGTTCAGGACACAGGCGATGTGTCAGTAGTCTGCCTGCTTCCACACACCTTCTCCGGAACCCGGGAGGGAGGGAAGTGTTGGGCTATGGCCCCGGGTCTGCGTTGGAAAAGCACATCGCTTTGCCCTCCGTCTCCTGTCTCCCGTTGTAGTATCCTCGCGCGCCACGTGTCCTGGAGTCTTCACCCAAGCGGCACTTGCCCACATTCTGCCCACATTCCCGGAGCACTCGGTTCGGGTTGCTGGAAGTCCCCTGATCTCTTTCGTGTGTTAATGATTACGCTTTTGTTTACCTTCCCCACGGCCCTAGTAGCCCAGGCAGAAGTGAGCTCTTCCCCCTAACAGTTCATTCAGAGTTGACCAGCACTCACCACCCCCTTGCCAGGTGCCTGGCCTCACTCGGGGAGCTCCCGCGACTCGCGTGCCCACACCCAGCCCATAGTGACAGATCAGTGGCTCCCCCGCAGTGTGGCTTGGCGGCCCCACTGCCCTCCCCTTGCCCCTTTGTTGGCACTGGCGAGGTTTTGCCCGCAGGGCGGTTGTTGCACAGGTGTCTTAATGAAGTACGGCTGTGTGCCACGTGTGCTGTCTCTGGAGCCCGGTCTCCAGAGCCCGGATGGTGCTTTTTAAAAAAGCATTTGTCTAAGCGGGTGGGAGGGCCTGGGAAGCTGAAGGTGGGCTGTGCTGTGGGTGGGGCACACCTGCAGCTTGTTGCATCCTGGATGGTTGACACCTTTCGGAGAACTTCTCTCCCTGGGTCCAGCAGGAATGTTTGAGTCTGAGCTCGGTAGAGGGTGTCTGCTTTTATGACCTCTCGCTCTTCCAAAATAAAACATTTATTAACTCAGAACCGCAAGTGAGGCTTCTCCCCGGAGCGCCTTTGCCTCTTGTGCTTGAGCATGGCTGGCCTTTAAGGCTGGCTTCCAAGTTCAGCATCGCTCACTTTCAAGGTGGTTGCTAAAAATGGGAGTTGAATCGAGGCTACTGGGGAAGTCGGCTCCGGGGCTTGCTGCGTCCCAGCCCTTTTTCCAGCCCTGCAGCTGAGGCTGCCTCGGAGCCAGGTCGTTTTCCGGACCATTCTTTGTCCCCCGCGGTGCATTCTTTCACTCTCGGGCTCTGCCATAGCTGCAGAGTTTGTTTACAATCTCGGGCAACCTAGAATTCCTGCCCGTGTCCTGGCTGTTCCCGAGTCTAAAGGTTTCTGGACGGACTTTCTGGATGTCGGGTCCAGTCCACACGGGAAATGGAGCCCCGGCCAGCTGGGAGCGTCCTCTGTGTAGCCGCTCCT
Source organism: Phocoena sinus (assembly GCF_008692025.1). NCBI lineage: Eukaryota > Metazoa > Chordata > Mammalia > Artiodactyla > Phocoenidae > Phocoena > Phocoena sinus. The sequence continues at coordinate 87,311,829 of NC_045777.1, read as the reverse complement.
CAGAGCAGTAAACAGTGACTCACCCTCCCCTCTGCTCCCCGCCCCCCTGTTCTCTGCTAATGGAAGATGCATTGCTCCGCTATTTACTTTTGCTTTTTATAAGTCACAGACTCGTCATGTTTCCTCTTTCTTACAGTTTCAGGAAATTGAAAGTGTCATCTTAAAATTGTAGGATTCTAGAGCAGGTAGAAATGAACCTGTGTGGTCTCAGTCTACACACACACACACACACACACACACACTCCATTTTATGTGAGGAAACTGAGCCCCGAGCCTCCTCGCCGGCTTGTGGGGCGGGGCCCCGTGTCCGGGGTCTGTGCAGCACCTGCCTGCTTTTCTGTGCTGCCTGTCTGGGTGCCCTGGGCCAGGGGGCAGAGAGGAGACGGGGTGGAAGCCGCCCCAGGCCCCCTCCCTTCAGTGCAGCGCTAACACACTTGCTTATGTGGCAGACCTTTCACCTGCCAGGAGTCGGGGGAGCAGGTGGGTAAGAGGGTCGGCTGCTCTCCATCCAGCGAGGGGGGCAGGGCTTGGACAGAAGGACCAGGTCTTGGGCTCAGCCCTCGATGTGTGCTCAGGAGGGGGCACCCACCTAACCACAGGGAAGGCAGGGGAGTCTTTCTGGTGATGCCAGGGTTGGGGGAGGGGAGGGCAGGGGGCTCAGAAGTGGGAGGGTACCCAGCACAGATTTGGGGGGGGGGGCTGGCATGGCAACAGGTGGTCAGGAGAGAGGTGGGCTCAGGAGGGACTCTGACCGGGGGGGGCTCCCTCTGCCTGCTTGGAGGGGCTGCATTTGAGGGACCGAGATAGGAATACAGACGAGACGCAGCGGGCCTGAGCCCAGGCGGTGCTGTAGGGCCGGAGCGTCTACAGGGTGATGCAGGCCGAGCCTAGCAGGTGGGCATGGAAGGAGAGGTGAGGCCTGGGGGGGCCATCACCACCTGAGCTGGAGACCCAGGAGGAGGGCAGGTGTGGAGAGAGGGTGAGCCTCCGGGGCCCGTGCGGGCTGTGGGTTCTCCAGGGGCATCCGGGCTGGACTTGGAGGTTGGGCTGGTTGGAGCCCTGCATGGCACAGCTGGGCTGGGGGAGAGCAGAAGCCAGAAGGGGACCCCCCGGGGGCTTGAGGGGATCAGGGCCTG